>NC_059089.1:29118281-29418281 GCF_020497125.1 Mauremys mutica | reverse complement strand
TAGTTTATCATTGCCGGGAACCCCTTCAAGGAAAGCTTCCTAGAGAATCCCTGATTAGGGATACAACACTCTGGAGATATAACTCATCATTAATCATGAATGTTAACAAAGTGCTGCAGAAAACAGTGTTGTAAGTACAGAGAATGAGACAGGAGGGAGGGACGGGCAGTGTATGGATTACCAATATATATAGAGAGGATACTGGAAACAGCACTTGCGGGAGACCCAAGTTACAGATAATGTGCATATAAAAAGTCCCATGCAGACAAGACAACAATCAGTGAAGAAATCAGATAATGATAAATACATTTACCAGTGATCTAAAGCATGTGGGACCTTGTGGTAATCTACAATGACATATGAAGCTGTGAAAAAGACTCAAATCACTTCAATTAATTCTCTACTGCTATTAAACTGAGTGAAACATGAGAGCCTAGAGACAGTAGAAATGGGCAACATCTTCCCTACACTAACAGCTGTCTGAGCCGTTGGTCAGGGTGTTGGAAGTGATGATGCAAGTGATTAGAAAGGTTAGGTAAATCTTGATTTTTTCACATCCGCTGTCCAACAAACCTGCCAACATTCTGAGGTTGGATACTATCGCAGTCAAAGAAAGTTTGTGTGGCACCTAATTCCTTTAGGATCCCTTGACAACGGGGCAGGGCTAACTCCAGGAGAAGAAGGGTTTAAAAAGCCAACTCGTAAGTGACCAGAAGAGCTAGTGAACAGGAGCAGCAAGGAGGGAGTTTTGCTGGGAGTGTGAAAGCCAGATATACCTAATAACCATTCTCTAAGCTTAGGCCAATAACCCCCACCCCACCTACCTGCCCACACAAAGAACAACCATACATACACCAAAAAAAAAAACCCCTGCAAAAATAAAAATAATGCAGGCAGCAGTCCAGCTGCAGAGTGGGAACTATCAAGTTTATTGCACTGAAGGCAGTATGTATAATTACCTGCCCAGTGGGCAGGTGTCATATGTGTACGTTTGGTGCAAGCAGCTCATAGCCCTCAGACTGAGTATGGGCTCTGGAGACCAGAGTGACTGAATTGGCAGAGCTAAGGGAGACATAGGTACATAGATGGCACTTTCTGGGGCACAGCAGAGCAGTCCCATCCCTAGTCTGACAGCCTCTTTGGTGTTAAGGAGGATGAAAGTCTTGGGGAAGGAGAACATCAAGATGGAGCAGACCATAGTTGGGACCCTCCTTCCAGATGATATCACGGTATCCTCCTGCACTGAGGATACCTCTCTGAGGGAAGTTATTAGGAAGAGACAGAAATAGTAATGAAGGATTTGATTATTAAAGTATCAGAGGGGTAGCCGTGTTAGTCTGGTTCTGTAGAAGCAGCAAAGAATCCTGTGGCACCTTATAGACTAACAGACGTTTTGCAGCATGAGCTTTCGTGGGTGAATACCCACTTCTTCGGATGCAACTTCTTGCATCCGAAGAAGTGGGTATTCACCCACGAAAGCTCATGCTGCAAAACGTCTGTTAGTCTATAAGGTGCCACAGGATTCTTTGTTGATTATTAAAAATATAGATAGTTGGGTTTGTGATGAATGGAAAAACCACATGGTGAATTGCTAGCTGAGTGTGAAGGTTGCAGATCTCACAGGACATCTAGGCAGTGTTATGTGCTGTGCAAGGGAGGAGCTGGGGGGTTGTACATAAGAACATAAGAAAGGCCGTACCGGGTCAGACCAAAAGTCCATCTAGCCCAGTATCTGTCTACCGACAGTGGCCAATGCCAGATGCCCCTAAGGGATTGAATCTAACAGGCAATGATCAAGTGATCTCTCTCCTGCCATCCATCTCCATCCTCTGACGAACAGAGGCTAGGGACACCATTCTTACCCATCCTGGCTAATAGCCATTTATGGACTTAGCCACCATGAATTTATCCAGTCCCTTTTTAAACATTGTTATAGTCCTAGCCTTCACAACCTCCTCAGGTAAGGAGTTCCACAAGTTGACTGTGCGCTGCGTGAAGAAGAACTTCCTTTTATTTGTTTTAAACCTGCTGCCTATTAATTTCATTTGGTGACCCCTAGTTCTTGTATTATGGGAATAAGTAAATAACTTTTCCTTATCCACTTTCTCAACATCACTCATGATTTTATATACCTCTATCATGTCCCCCCTTAGTCTTTTCTTTTCCAAACTGAAGAGTCCTAGCCTCTTTAATCTTTCCTCATATGGGACCCTCTCTAAACCCCTAATCATTTTAGTTGCTCTTTTCTGAACCTTTTCTAGTGCTAGAATATCTTTTTTGAGGTGAGGAGACCACATCTGTACACAGTATTCGAGATGTGGGCGTACCATGGATTTATATAAGGGCAGTAATAAATTCTCAGTCTTATTCTCTATCCCCTTTTTAATGATTCCTAACATCCTGTTTGCTTTTTTGACTGCCTCTGCACACTGCATGGACATCTTCAGAGAACTATCCACGATAACTCCAAGATCTTTTTCCTGACTCGTTGTAGCTAAATTAGCCCCCCATCATGTTGTATGTATAGTTGGGGTTATTTTTTCCAATGTGCTTTACTTTACATTTATCCACATTAAATTTCATTTGCCATTTTGTTGCCCAATCACTTAGTTTTGTGAGATCTTTTTGAAGTTCTTCACAATCTGCTTTGGTCTTAACTATCTTGAGAAGTTTAGTATCATCTGCAAACTTTGCCACCTCACTGTTTATCCCTTTCTCCAGATCATTTATGAATAAATTGAATAGGATTGGTCCTAGGACTGACCCTTGGGGAACACCACTAGTTACCCCTCTCCAGTCTGAGAATTTACCATTAATTCCTACCCTTTGTTCCCTGGCCTTTAACCAGTTCTCAATCCATGAAAGGACCTTTCCTTTTATCCCATGACAGCTTAATTTACGTAAGAGCCTTTGGTGAGGGACCTTGTCAAAGGCTTTCTGGAAATCTAAGTACACTATGTCCACCGGATCCCCCTTGTCCACATGTTTGTTGACCCCTTCAAAGAACTCTAATAGATTAGTAAGACACAATTTCCCTTTACAGAAACCATGTTGACTATTGCTCAACAGTTTATGTTTTTCTATGTGTCTGACAATTTTATTCTTTACTATTGTTTCAACTAATTTGCCCGGTACCGACGTTAGACTTACCGGTCTGTAATTGCCGGGATCACCCCTAGAGCCCTTTTTAAATATTGGCATTACATTAGCTAACTTCCAGTCATTGGGTACCGAAGCCGATTTGAAGGACAGGTTACAAACCTTAGTTAATAGTTCCGCAACTTCACATTTGAGTTCTTTCAGAACTCTTGGGTGAATGCCATCTGGTCCCAGTGACTTGTTAATGTTGAGTTTATCAATTAATTCCAAAACCTCCTCTAGTGACACTTCAATCTGTGACAGTTCCTCAGATTTGTCACCTACAAAAGCCAGCTCAGGTTTGGGAATCTCCCTAACATCCTCAGCCGTGAAGACTGAAGCAAAGAATCCATTTAGTTTCTCCGCAATGACTTTATCATCTTTAAGCGCTCCTTTTGAATTTTGATCGTCAAGGGGCCCCACTGGTTGTTTAGCAGGCTTCCTGCTTCTGATGTACTTAAAAAACATTTTGTTATTACCTTTGGAGTGTTTGGCTAGCCGTTCTTCAAACTCCTCTTTGGCTTTTCTTATTACACTCTTGCACTTAAGTTGGCAGTGTTTGTGCTCCTTTCTATTTGACTCACTAGGATTTGACTTCCACTTTTTAAAGGAAGTCTTTTTCTCTCTCACTGCTTCTTTTACATTGGTACATGTACCAATGACCTAGGGCTTTGATCTCCACCAAGATCACTTTTTGAATTTAAGGGCAACCCAGTTGCCTTCAGGCAGGAGCAGCGCATGGAGAGCCCTGCCCCCTGCCGCCGAGGCATGCTGGCCACTTCTGAGAGTGGCATGGGGGCCGCAGCAGGCAGGGAGCCTGCCTTAGCAGCAGGCAGCACCACTGCAGGCGGAGATCATGATCGACTGGGAGAGTCTCCAGGATCGACCAGTAGATCGCTATCAACGGGTTGGTGACCACTGACCTAGGAAATGTAGGAGAGAAATCCTTGAGGACTAATTTATGCTGCTAGCTAAGAAATTAAAGTTCAGAACCTCCATGGTAGCAGTCTCTGAAAGCCGAGATGGTCAGGGATGCAACCTTATGCTCTGAGTGTCCCTAAGCCTCTGACTGGCAAAAGGTCTGACTAGACAATGGGATGGATCACTCAGTTGTCCTGTTATGTTCATTTCCTCTGAAGCATCTGCCACTGGCCCCTGTTGGAAGACAAGATACAGGGCTAGATGGACCATTGGTCTGACCCAGTGTGGCCATTCTTATGTTCTTAATGCATGGTGATCAAAAGGCCTGAGGTACTAAGGCAAACAGTGTATTATCATAAATCTCTCTCTTAAAGAACTGTGATATTTTGTAACTTTGTAATCTTGAACTGTTTTAACATTTATTGTTTCATTGATTTTAATAAAACATCTTTATGACTATATCTGTCTGTGTAAGTTCCTGTCATATACCCCGAAGTTCCTTTTATAAACTCTGTGAAGCCTGATTCAGGACGAACTTTATCTTCTGATCAAATATATTGGCGAGCCAAAACCATACTAATTAATATCCAATTATTATTATTACTACAAATTAATTAATCAAATAAAATAAAATTAAATGGATAAATTACACCAACCCTACTAACCCACCCCAAATCAGGCTACACCCTAGTTGCCTACAAATGTTAATTGGTCTCAGCTGTGTGCAGGGGACCTCACAGACAGCTTTTGAGGAGCAAAAGTTGGTACGCAGCAGTTATTTGAAAGGAAGGCTGTTTTGTTTCTAGGTGGAGGAGAAGAGACTGTTTCATGCTGAAGCTGCGTTCAGTTTTCCATGATCTTTCATCTTATTATGAAGAAACAGTTATTAGCTGGATTCTATTTTTTTGTAAATCTGGTAAGATCTATTGTGTTGCTCCTTTGAATTAACCTGTACTACTGTATTTTTTTTAAACTAGTTACTTGTTTACTAATGTGTTCATTCATGCTTTATTAATAGTGATAGTGGTGACATGTTTTGTATGCTAAGATACCAAAAGCCAAATCTGTTCCTCATGCAGAAGGGCCCTCCTTACTGAGGAAACTTCTGGAAACATTGTTAGGTAGTGGTGACTCCCTGTTATCTACCACTTAGGGTGGGAGACAGGTTATCTTTGATTTCTATAAATAACCTTAGGGTGCAGTCTGACATTCTGATCTGCCCAACCAAACCTTTACATCCACATTCAGTTCCTTATCAGTGAGCTTTTGTGGACGTGCAGCAATCTATTGTCACAGAACAGACTGCAGGATTGGGGCATTAGAGAAGGGGTTTTACTCATACAGGGTTTCCATATAGCATTTAGGCTTTCATTCAGTAGTTTTTAATTTGACTCTTATATTACACTTTTGGGTTCCCACTATAAATGATTGAATTAACTACTTGATACTCTGTCATTTTGGTGGTTGATCTTTTCAAAATGAGGCTAAATCAGTATTTTACATATAGTCCATCAAAATAAACATTATAGCAATAGATAAGCATTATTGTTTTGTTCATACTGCTCTTCACTATGTCACCATTATGGTATTTCTGTGAGGGAGACTTCTTCATCCTCAGCTCATAGTGCTGCACCACTAATTAGACAAACCCTTGTAGGCCCAGATAGTGTATGGAGGGTGGGGAGGACGCAGGACAAGGGAAGGATAGAAGGTGGTACAATAATAAGCAACTCCCTCGTGTTTTGGTGGTGTTTGAGCACTGCCTAAAGTGAATGGTAGCAAGTTATCAATAGCAATAATGTGCTTCTTGAATAGTCATACATAGACCTCTATCAAGCAAGCAGGATATCCCTTTAGTTTGACTTGGGTTAGCTCTGATGGCTTAGCTGTTCTGTAAAGCACTAGCTGATTAGATTGAGGTATCCCACTAACACCCTTTCTATTTGTCTAAGTGAGTCAAGTATCTGGCAGCGTGGCTGTGCTAGTGCATAAAGAATCTATAGTTAGTTGCTCAACTAAATTCAAGACAACCATTGAATAGGTACACTGCATAAAGTTAAGAGATTGGTCCTACACTTATACTGGCCTTAATACTCACTTTAATGTAATACTTTTGCAGTGGTGCTTTTTTCACTGTCCCATTCTAGTTGAGTGCTTTCTACTTGGTGGGAAAAAGGTAGGATACACTACAGGCCCATTTTGTCTTCCAAAATGTCATATGACACCATGACTAAATTCACCCATATTTTGTTTCACCTCATTAGCTGTGGTGATTAGCTGACCATGTGCTTGTCACAACCATGTGAAGTGTCCCCAAAAAAGAGAACATTGTAGTAAGATGAGGCCCTGAAATATAAACTCTTGTCAGAGGCGTAGTCTGAGGCCTGAAGCCTGAACCAAAGTACTTCCAGGCATTGCTAAGCAAAAGCTGGGCTGTGAGCCAGAGGCAGGCCTCACTCACAGAAGTGGCAAGAAGAGGAGCTTGTGCCAAGATGACATCAGGACACTCCATAGACATAACAAGGAACAGGCAGGTGCATCTTAAAGACAGGACAGCAGGATGGATAGATGTGTTTGTCTGGAACAACATGATCAAAGGGAAGACAGCACCCTCATGAGCCAAAGGGCTGTACCTCAATATGTCAGGAGGGATGAGTAATCTGTCCTGTAACTGTTGTGGCAGAGCTCTGACCTTGCTCCTGTGGGTCCTGCGCTTTTAGGCGGTTTATGATAGCCTCAGTGGCTCACTGTGACCCTCCACGTAGCCCTTCTCTCTCTTTTCATCATAGGCCTGCAAGGAGGTTGGTGAGAGAACTCCCAGTCTCTGTTCAGCCTCCTGTCCTGACAGGGACCTGACTTCCCCTCCCAGGAGCTGTTCCTGTAGTGGTGGGTTGGGGGGAACCTGGGCCTGCCCTCTACTCCGGGTTCCAGCCCAGGGACCCTAATGGTAGCAGTTGTTGGCAGCCAACCTTTCACTGCCAGAGTTGCTACATTTCCCTGGACCACTTCCCCACAGCTCTCCTGCTTCTCCCTTACCTTAGGGCTCCTTTAATGATGGTTTGAGGGTGTCTTCAGTAACCAGCCCTTCAGCCACACTTCCTCTCCTCTGCCTGACTGGAGTGAGCCCTTTGTATAGTATCAGCAGGGCCTTAATTAGAGTCAGGTGGACACATTAACTGAATGGCCTCACCTGACTCATTACAGGTTAATTAGAGTCAGGTGTTCTCATTAGCCTGGAGCAGCCCCTGCTCTGGTCAGTCAGGGAACAGAAAACTGTTAATCCAGTGGCCAGTATATCTGCCTTCTGCTATACCCAACTGGCCTGGGTCTATCACACTGTATAAAAGTAAGTCCTGGAGTGCGTATCTTTGTCCAGCCTAGGGGGCAGTGGAAAGTCCCGCCTCTGACTGAGCTGTGTCCATTGCCAGGGGGCACATATTCATAATATGTCCTGTAGAGTCTATAAGAAACTATTACTGTGCTTCGTTTGACAGTAAACTTGGCTCGGGTTCCTTCCTACCTTACTAGAGTCTGTGGTCTTTGGGGGTTCTCTCAGGATTTGCTGTGTCAGCTATCTGCGCAGAGCCAGGGCAGCACACAGGGGGAACACACACGCAGCCAACTGTTATCATCATCAAACAAGAGCAGAGCACCACCCTGGTAGCTACTGACAACAAACATCACTCCTCACTACAGCTGCAATCAAGTTTTGTATTTTAACCAGTCTCAACAAAAACAAGTTACCATTATAAAGCAGTGAATGTGTTAGGACCCTGGTTTTAAACACCTGGGATCAATTCTCTTTTTGTGTGTGACTTCCCAAGTCAATTAGCTCCAGATCCTCAAAGATATGTAGGTATGTAACCCTGATTGAAATCTATGGGAGTGAGGTGTTTAAACACTTTTGAAGCTCTGGTCCTCAGTTCCCCATCTGTGAAAAAGGAATTATTATACTGCCCTACCCAATGGGTGATGTGAGGATATGTACATTGAAATGCTTAGCTATTACAGTGATCGGAGCCATGTAAGTGTGTTAGGTAAAGGACAGAGTCATTAATCTTCAAGCAGCCTTATATTTAGAAGTAGTGTAAAAATAGACATGGAGGGGAAATTTTATTTTCAAAATGTAGAAATGCAGTTCTAAAGTATAGGAGTCAGGTAATGATGGATACAGTTTTTAAATATAAAAGTCAGATTCAGCATAATATTTGAATACCTACTATTAAAAATATTTACTAAAAATCTTCATCTTCTAAAGTGGTCTGGCCTACTAAAACTGGTCAGAGAAGAGTACAAAGAATTATTTTAGTTCTATTCTTTTATGTTTAGAACTCCTGAACTTTTATGAAAACAGGGTGTATTCACGTCACAATTTTCATCCTCCTTCTCCAGTCCAGATTTAACAGGTACTTCTATACTCATTAGCACACTATTATTACATTGGATGGTAGACAGCCCTTTGATGTCATTTGATGCACAATGCATGAGCCTAAAGCCTGCTGCCTGGGTCTTAAATTCCTTTCCCTTAATGTTTTCCCTAAATGTATGGATTAAACTGTGCTCAGGCACTCGAACTCTAGAAAACAGTTATGCAATGTTAATAAAGCCATGCTGGATGAACTGCTGGAGAATTTTGTGCAAATAAATATTCCATGTTTCAGTCCCTGAGGAAAGACCAACACATGGTACAAAATATTTATTCAATAACTCTGCAATGGCACATTAAACTTGCAGGTTGGTTTTATAGTGCTGTATATTCTGTCCAGGAAAAGAGAGTTTATTTCTGTGCCAATTCCACTCCAGCAGTGAACTGTGAAAAAATCACCCACAAATTCTCCAAGTTCAAATCCTGCAGTTATTTATGCTGCTTATGTCTAAGAATTTGCCCCAGTCTGGCCAAGGGAAGGGAATATCACATTAACACAGCACCCTACTTAAAAGGAAACAAGCTATTGTTGTCATCAAGAAATATTCTGATAGTGGCAAAAGGACGTAACTGCTTCCTTGACTTCAGGTTGCTAAGAGTTTAAAACTACAATAAGGAGAAACCAAGTTCCTGAACAGGCTGATAATTGAGGAAACCACGCAGTTGTGCACTGAATATTCTACGTACTGGTGTGGTTTTAGCACTGTGATTAGCACTTGATGTTACATGTATAAAAGCCTATCATAACAAGATAGTAGCTTCACCTTCTTTTTCAGCAAAAGATATAGAAGTCTTTCAGATCAAACACCATTTCATTTTAGACTTAAATGATAGATCTGAGTGATTTAAACTTTTATAATCTATACTTTGTCAAGAAAACTCAAATGTGTGCTTAAATCCGAGTACAGATTAAATTCATTGGCAAATATTGTTAGCATGCTATGTTGTATTATGTCAAAACAAGCCCATCTCTCCCAAATGCCCTAGAAAACAAAAAATAAATGATTGTGCATTGCATGATGATACCATTAGGTGTGCAACTTTGGTTCATGCAAAGTCTTCTTTCATGGACACACTGCTTCCAGCCCCAGACTCATGAATATCCGGCCACATCTTCAGCCATGTTCTTTCCACAATACCAAATGAATACTGTGGTCTGGCATACTGGTGGCAAAAACCAGGCCCATGTCATTTTGGCCATCTAGTCCATTTAGCCAAGACATTTCACCAGCCAAAAAACTCGAACCTCTCTTTGACTTTCTATATTCTGGCAGGGGCCACCGGCTAATCAATTTTTCTGTCCTCAAGTCCATTATATACAGATATTTGTTATCAAATAATAGGGCAAATACATCTCCAAAGCCCAGCAAGGACAAGTTTGCAAAATCAGGAGGCTTGATGACCCTGAAAGACAAGACAGTGTTTAAATCAGAATTGATATCACTGTATATTATTAAACTTCATCCCCTATATGCATCTACAGAGAGCAGAAATTGGAGTCTAAAGAAAAAATGATATAAGGAAGAAGTAGTTAGTTTCTCTAAAGAGCTGCCAATATGCCTTAATCCAGGCCTGTAATTCCAGTTCAGGCTCTGTGTATTTAAGATTGCCCATTTCAAACTTCATGACTGTAGATTAAAGCCTCTCTCTTAACAAAAAAACAAGTTTCCACAAGGGAGGCACTTCTGAAAACTTTACCCAGTGTTCCCAGGAGGAAACCCCTCACTTACATGGAGTCTCCCCTTCACACTCCTCACAAGAGGCTGCTCTAGGTCCATTCCTTCTTATTAGAAAATGTCCCACAAAGATATATCTGAAGCCAGATTAGGAGGTGAAACTACCCAAAAGCAGGTAACAAAGGTAAAACTGCTTTTCTTTTGGGTTAGCGCCACAGCTGGCTGAATGAGCTAGTATCCTTCAAAAGAGGTCTTTCAGTATTTCCATAATAATTCCTATTCTTGGGAAATTATGATTTTGGATGCCAACACTATTCTGGGACTGAGCATACCATTAAGAGTAAGGCCATAACAGAACTTAATCTTCTCTGACCCCCTCACCTGCAGTTTGCAGGACATCTGACTACATCATTCCATTAAATTGAGGTGTTTTATGATGTGTCTCAAGCCTAACAGTACCACGAGAGGGATGGTCCTTATGCTTCTTTGTCCCACCAAATGGCTCTGCAGTCTACCACAGTGGTTTTGAACCAGATTGTTTTTTAAACCTCAACAGTAAAGCTTCACATGCAAAGTTAGTCTCAAACTGAAAGATTTACCTGAGAATATCATAGCTGGCGAAGTCCCACTGGTACAATCCTAGAGCTGAACTGCACACTATGTATTTACCATCGAAGTGCAGTCTGGGCTGCAGTGAGATACTGCGATCTTCCGATACGGACAGGGTTTTTAAGCATTTGCAGTTTATTTCTCTTCCAATAGGCCAAATCTGCAATTTAAAAAAATCAATTTTTTCATACTATAAAGTATCTCAAGCTGTAAACTGCTACATGAATGCAGAGCGATTGCTTTGCACTTATTTATGTGGTAGTCATTCTGGGCTGCCAACAACTAGTGAATTTAGACAAGTTATATTTCAGACAATTTCTGGAAGTGGAGTTCCTGACTATAGAAAGTATTTGGTTTTCAGGTTTTTCTTGCTTTCAGTCTACAGAATAGTAGTAGTATTGATTCAAGCCTGAAGAGTTCCACTGAAGAGGCTTCTTTAGTTAATACTCAATCTCTTGAATACAGATTAAGTGAACAAGAAAACAGACTAGTTTTAGCAACAACAAATGTTTCACCAAATCTTTTGCTAGTCTTCTTAACTGTATTAACTTTCTCTACCCAAACAGAAGATTAATAAAGTCCCAACGAGCACACTTATGAGAAACATTGTGAAACTCTAAACTATTTATTAAAATCAGAACTCCTCCCAACCTATAAGCCCCCTTACTGAAGAAGAGTTTGCAACAAGAGTGCAGTTGGCAGAGGCTGAAGGCACTTGGACTTATGCCTTACAGCAAACCCAGGGCTACCCACTTAATGCACACTCAGCCATCTGATATTCAGTCTTAAAATATAAAGCAAAGCATAGAACCACCACTAACTTCAAAGACCCATTTGTCTTCTATACAATGCTTCACTAATGGATTTTTTCCCACATCCTATGTGCTCTTAAAAGCTCCAATGCATGCCCTAAATGCAGAAAGTACCATACTTCTCTGCACTGTGATACACATTTAAACAGACGCAGTACCTACCTTGATTTCATACTTATCTGCACTTAAAAGAATATAATCCCCAGGACTATGCATGAGAGATTTGACTTTACACTTCTGCAAAACCACCTGCGATTGAAGAAAAAGTTAAATAGGTCTAAAGCTCACTAAACAGATTCCCTATTTTGTAAAATGTTGAATTACCTATTCAAATCTAGTGTAAAACTTGCTCTGGTTTATTGACAATTTGAGTAATGGAGGGTTAAATACACTTGCAATTTTGCTATGACTGTGCCTGTTGGGCCCAGGTTCTTTTAAGGAAGAATACTCTGTCATCAAAAAGAACCCAGAACAATTTAGATTTTGTGTTCCCACTGCTGACAACTCACTGTGACAGAAAACCCTCTCATGTTAAACCTGATTCTAGAATCACCCTGACCAGCTAAGAACTAAGCATTCCAGCTTCCTCGTTTGAGAAAACTTTGCTCACCTTCATTTTGACTGTACACTTTACAGACAAGCAGCACTTTTTTCATTGTAATTATGATTTTCAAAGTAGCTTGGCTTCAGTACAATCACACTCATTCCTGGAATAAAACATTGAACCCTAATCATTCCATTCACTTTGCTATAGGAACTACATCATGCAAGTGGATTGAATGTTTTCACTGTAGCTTTTGTAAGTGCCTCTTCTATAAAATATAATTGTAGCCATGTTGGTCACAGGATATTAGAGAGACTAGATAGGTGAGGTGATAACTTTTAGTACCTTTCCCAGACCTGAAGAGCTCTGTGTGGCTTGAAAGCTTGTCTCTCTCACCAACAAATGTGGATCCAATAAAAGATACCACCTCACCCACCTTGTCTCTCTTCTGGCAAAGGGTTATTTTGTAACATCTTAACAAAGATTTTCTTTGAATCACAACTGACAACTCCTGCATCAACTGCTTATCTCTGGTTACTGACAGCCCACCCCTGTATGGCTGCAAGTGAAGGATTACCACTTGAGGAGGCATGGGATGTGTGTAACACACACACACATGCACAGTATTATCTTGCAAAGCAAGATTTGACTACATCAATACAACCCTACCTTTGTGACCCATTCAGTGTGTCCAGTAAGTGTATTCAGGCACATTCCTGTTGATAAGGCCCATACTTTCAAAGTGAAGTCTGCAGAACCGCTGACCAGAACATCAAGTTCATCATTGTAGTCCACACTAAAAACTACAAGCAAGAAGGATTTTAAATGAATAGCACCACTCTCTACATTTATCCTCCATCTCATCTGAGATGAGGGTACCAGGCCAACACAATTAACCTCAATTTTCAAAGATTCTAATGGTTTAAACAGATTGGTTACTTTAAATACATGAATCTGTTATTTCCACCCCTTAAAGCTTAGATCCCAAGGCTACTGGTTCTTCATAAAATTAGAACAGTATCTCAGTTAGCAGGGTTGTGTTTTGACTGATGTATGAATTAAGTGTAGTGTAACCTAATTATTTAGGCCAGTCCCCACTGTAGGTGTTCCAGAAGTCATTTTGTTTTAAATATCCTAGTTTTGAAAAGCCTTAGCCCAGGGGTTGGCAACCTTTCAGAAGTGCTGTGCTGAGTCTTCATTTATTCACTCTAAAGGTTTTGCGTGCCGGTAATACATTTTAACGTTTTCAGAAGGTCTCTTTCTATAAGTCTATAATATATAACTAAACAATCGTTGTATATAAAGTAAATAAGGGTTTTAAAATGTTTAAGAAGCTTCATTTAAACTTAAATTAAAATGCAACCCCCGCCACCCGAACTGGTGACCAGGGCCCGGGAAGTGTGAATGCCACTGAAAATCAGCTCACGTGCCACCTTCGGCACCCATGCCATAGGTTGCCTACCCCTGCCTTAGCCCATCCAAAAAAAAATAAAAAAATAAAAATTACATTTAAAGCCTCAGCTGTTCTGCTAGGTAGCCTCCTGTCCTTGGTGCAAGATGAATTTCTAAGTGGGCATGTTTACATAGCAGAATTAGTAAATTCCAGATACCCTTCCAACTCAAAAAGACAAACTGGTGATCCACGAACCAGCTCAAATAACCAAGCTGTACGTGAGGGAGACTTGGAAGAGATTTGGTGAGAGGGAATTCTCCCTCCAGGGTGTGGAGCTGCAGCTGCTACTTCAGCTTATTACACCTGCTGTAACCCCCTCCAGAGGAAGAGAGATGTGAAGAGTTACCAGTGATACAGGCAAGGTCAGATCTACTGGGCCTACCTCATCCCTCTCCCCAAATCCTTCCCCGGCTTGGGATGTAAGTAGCCCTGGTGAATTGTGCTCCATATCACACTGAGCAGGCATCAAGTACTATACTACCAGTATTGTGTCCATGTCCCTGCAGACCAGGGTGTGCCTAAGCCTAGGACTTACCCCAAAGAGCAAGCAGAGCTAGTGTGCATATTTGTAGGTCCGCCCCCCCCATAGCAGGTTCCCCCTCAAAAAAGATGAGAAACTGATTCACAATATTAAACTTACAGCACAAATAGCCGTGTCTGCAGTACAATGGTCCAATTCTGATCTCCGTTTCTAATTTGATAGGGATAAATTAACAATTTGATTGGTGGACTTAAAAGTTTAATAAAAACTCAACATACCTGCACCTGTATGCCCTCTGAAATGTTGGATCTTGGCCCCTGAGCTCCATTCCCAACAGGCTACTGTGTTATCAAAGGATCCCGTTACAAGCTTTTGCTCATCAAACTTCACTGTAGCACAAGTGTGTGTCTGGATACCATATATGCACTGCCCTGTGCTTACATCCCACAGCTTTGCAGACAAGTCATCTGAACCTATAGTTTAAGAACACGATAGCTGGCTGCATTAAAGTGACATGTAATTCCCAGACTTCTCCTGGGCTTTTCCCCATGTGTCTCTTATATTAAGTATTTCCTCTCCACTCACGCAGGGTGAGACTTACTTAATGAGGAAAGGTCTAGTTTTCCGGGAACGATGAAGTTTCAATATTACACAAACACAACTGCAACAGTTTCAACTTAATTGCTAGGTGCATGGCCTCCCAGTTTCCCACCTTCACTCCGTACAATTCCATCCCTCCTCCAACACCGCTGACAGCACAGCTATCATAAATAAGCTTAAACAAACTATATTGTTACCAAACAAATGGTAAAGCTCAAAAATGAGAAATCTTTAAGCATCATAATAGACTCCAAGGCTACTGGGCTTCCCACCTGTACAAAGAAGTCCATCTTTATAGTAAAGTGCATATACTCTGGCACTGTGTCCAATTAATGAGGATGTCTCAAAGGCTTCATGGTCTTTCAGTTGCTTCATTCTTAAAATAGCCTTCAAGTAAACCTTCTTCCAATGCAGAGGGTCCTGAACAGAATCATCTATCTGCCAACCCAAGTTCTTACAAGCAGTTTGCCACACCTCTGTGCAGGCACTTATAACCTTATTCCACTGCTTTGACACAAGGCAACATGTGAGTAAGGTCTGAGGATCAAGCCATTTTAACAAATAAAAACTGAGTTCCAGTGGAAGGAGTTTGAGGAAGTCCCGCTTAAGGAGAATCTCTAGGTTATTGGAGAGGTGCCTGAGCTGGACTGCTCCACTCAAGCTAATCAGGTGATCCAGAGTTTCATTTTTCTGCAAGTCCGTCAGAGAAAGAAATGTAACAGAAATGTTATCAAGCCATGCTTCAAAGTCCTTTTTCTCCATAAGGTTATGGAAAAATTTACCTGTGGTACATCAAAATATTGTGTTAGTTCTGTTCACAAAGATAATGTAAACATTTCTCATCTTTAATCATTGATTTATCAGCATTCTCAACTTCATGTTGATAATGTAAGTCAGTGTACAAAAAAGTACTCTTAATGCATACAATAGATAACTATATAGCATTTACAAAGTAGATTCAATGGTCTTAAGAAATGTATTTGGCCATAGTAAGTTAATGTTTCTCTAAGCACTAGTTTCATTGTTTTCCCTGTAAACATGCTTTAGATCCATCTTAGTTCCTTTTGAGTATCATGCTTCCTTCACCTCTCTTTGGGTAGAACCATGCTCTTCAACTACCTTCAGACTGGATCTCTGTATATCAGCCACCCTGTTTCCCACTATATTAATGCAACAGCCCCAGGTGTGTTTGGCATTTGTAAGCCCTTTCATTCCAGGAACCTGTGACAGCAGCTTATTAAAATGAATCAAAACCAGCTTATTCGAAACACATTCGTGCAAAGGTACAAAGCACACAGACCACAGAGTAAAACCAGTAAACATCTATATGTATATTTTCCCTTACCTAACCCTTAATCCTTCCTTGACAACTTTGGTATAATTTATCTAGATCAGTTAGCACCATCTCTGAGTTGCTAGAAGCAAACTGTTCTGCTGCAGTTTGTCTCTCTCATGCCTATCAGCTTTCACTGATGCTCCCTGGCAAATCACTCAACCAACTCCCTTTCCTTGGCCTGGTGTCCTGCAATGGTTTAGTATACTTCTTTGATCCTAGGTTTAGCACTGGGAAGAGGAAGCCATTCTAGCCTGGATGGAGCCAGGTAAGTAGCTTCTTCCCAATTAATGGCTCAGCCACTGTTATTTTAACCTCTTTTGAAGCAAGTTCCCCCCTTACAGTTTCTTCTGATTTAACTCTATGCATTCAGGCAGGCTAATATCACACCAAAAGTGAGGTACATAAGACTTTATGTACAGCCTCCATAAGATATAGATTCATCTAGGTATAGACAAATAAGCAATACTTCAACCTGAGGTCACTAAAAATCACCATGAGTTATTTATTCTTTCAAAGAATCTCTCACTAGCCACTTACACTAGTTAACCTATTAGACAGCTAGTTGAACCTAGTCTGTAGAAATCAAAATCCAAGGTACTGAAATGGCATTAATTTAAGATTGCAAGAGTCTGTAATAAATTGTCTCCTATAGCAAAATATGTTAAAGTAAGGTATGTGTCCTAAAAGCATGCAAGGAGGAAAGGTAAAGAACAGTTGCGAAGACTTATGAAGACGCTACATGGAATGGTCTAGAGAACTTAGTCCTGCCATGAGTGCAGGGGACTGGACTAGATGACCTTTCAAGGTCCTTTCCAGTCCTATGATTCTATGATCCTGACAGTATCTAGACATAGCTTCCTCTATGCTAGGAAAATGTAGCTTTTTCTGTACCAGTGCTACAAACAGCAGAAGCTACTGTGTAGACAGACAAGCTTTTAATACTGTGTAAATCTGTTCAGTCTACACCATAGTCTCCCTGTTGATAGCACTGGTGCAACAAAATACTTAGTTTTCCCATACCTAAACAATGCCAAAGGAACAGCAGATCTGCAGGAAGAGCAGCCCATTCACCTACAGATAACAAGAGTTTACTTTCCTCAAGATTAATAATGGCTTCTAAATCAACAGAAGTCTTAGGGAAAGACAGCTGACATTATGACCATAGTTTAATATGGGTTTTGTTAATTTCTCATAGATACTCCCATCTTGCACTCTGATGAAGGGTTTTCCATGTAAAGCACGTATCAGCTTCCTGAAATCTTTGATCCTTGTTTGTTGTATACACACAATAGCTAGAGCCAGTAGTTATTACATGGACTGAGGAACGAAACTCAATCCTATATATATAAACCAAAATCTGTTCTGGTTTCTGACTAGTAAGTCTAATGATTTTGAGTAGAACAGAAAGCTTAACATCCAGTTCACCTACCCATCTCCCAAGTATGCAAATGTTGCAGAAATTGTTCTGAGTTTTCCAGCATCTGTTTCATTACTGATTTTGGTCAAGCAACTAACTCAACAGTCTACTGCTTTTAGTCACAGTGGTGATAATGTGTTATGTGTACAGTTCACCAAATACAGAACAGACCCTGATAATCAGTCAAAACTTCAGGCAACTTCTCGCAAGCCTTGCTACGACCTGAACTATATAAAATCGTACCCTTTATTAAAGCACAAATGTAGCACTAGTTGTAGAACGATTCCCAGCCTGGGCCTGCTTGCAGGCTAGAACCTGGTTTTCACAGATTCCAAGGCCAGAAGGGACCATTGTGATCCTATAGCTGGTTATTGTGTAAGATGGGGAGGGGAAGTGTAGCCACTTGCCAGCTACACTTCAGAATGTCGGGCGCTTCTCTGCGCTGTGGCTGGGGGCTCCAGGAACACTCACCTTAGGTAGGTGTCAGGCGCCAGGCGTCTCTCAGCAGGCACCAGCCATTGCTCACTTGGCTCCCTGGAGCCCAACAGGAGCTGGGATTCCTCTGCAGCCATTTCTCCTGCAGCAGCAAAACAGAGATTCAGTCACTGCCTCTCCACGAGCCCAGCGTAGCCGCTGCACCCCAGGATCCCTCCCCGCAGGGGTCCCTGGGGCCTGGGAGGAGGCGGCCGGGGCCCTGGGGGGTGAAGTCGGGTCCTGCCCACCCCTCTCCCGGGGTCGAACCTGCCGCCACTAGATCCCACTACAGGCACAGCCTCGACCCGAGCAGCTTCCGGCGCGCGCTGCCACGTCACTGCCTTGCGCCGCGGCCTGTCGCTGTTTCCGTCCTCCCGGCCCTATGGAGGGAAAGGCGGCTGGGTTGCGGCGAGCGGCCGCCGCGCTAGCAGGCAGAGACTCCGCCCAGAGCCATCCCTTCAGCAGAGCGAGGCTGGCCTGTCCGGCTGTCAGAGCGAGACCCATAGAGCTCGCTAGTCCTCCACGCCTAGAAAGGCCCCGGAAACGCGTTGCGGGGGACTGGCCATAAGGGACGGTCGGTCCCTCAGTCTGTTCCCTCGGTATCTGGAGCCTCAACTGTGAGGCCCGGCGCGCGTCAGGCTTCGTGCGCGCGGTAGCTGGTTCCCCTCGGGGGGAGGGAGCGCTGTCCGCACAGTCCTGCAGCTGCTGCCCCCTCCCTGGGTTGTGCAGAGTGAATAGCGCCCCCCCCATCCCTGTGAGTGGGGCACCTCTTCCTGCGCTCCCTCGACTCTTCTCCTGAGCTCTGGGTTCTCCCTCCCCTCCCCAGCCCAGCCCAGCCCTGCCCTACGGAGAGGGGCTTGTAACTCGCCACCCCTACCGTAGACTAGTGACTTTTCTATTGCTGCTGGTCTCTTTATTTCACTAGGCTGAGGCCAGGCTCACCAGACCGCCATTGCCAGGACAGCGCTACTTTCCAGATGGCTGCTGAGGAATCCCAACCCCTGTTGAGCTCCAGGAAGCCAAGTGAGCAATGGCTGCTGCCTGCTGAGAGCGTCTACCTGAGGTAAGAGCCTTTGCTTTTCTGAGCTGGAGACACTGGCGTTCCTGGCTGAGCAGTAACAAAGTGTCAGTGTATAACTGCCATCCCTACTCTGGTGTTTCCAGTGAAGTCTTTGACTTCGCTTGCTCCTTCCCATGTGGGGCTCCAGCCTACATGCCATTTGGCTTTGGAATATTTGACCTTGCTCCTGACTAGACTCCATCCAGACTTTTATCTAGCTCTCATTTGAGTTCTTTTTCCTATTTTTATTGAATTTATCAATTAGTTAAAAGCGTTTTTTGACATAGCTCTCACAGAACAAAATAAAAGGCCTCTAACAATACAGGATAGTTTTATAACATAGCATTCCTGCAACACTCTCCTGAGGCATAGCAGCAAGCTCAGTGACTAATATGGAAGAATGTCACAGTATGAGTTCTGGGCACAGCGGAGTAGAGTGCCTAATAGGCGGGTGTGAATAAGACTCAATGAGAAAAGCTCGTTGACATCTGACTGACTGAAAATGGAGCTAAGGAGGTAAGTTTTAAACAACACTTAGAAAGGGGTTGGCTGTACATCTGGATGTCTTCTAAAAGATATGCTCTAGCTCAACCAAAAGTGCTTGAGGCTGGAATTACTCTAGTGAAATTCTGTCACCTGTGTGATGCTGAAGGTCAGATCAGATCATAATAGTCCCTTTTGGCCTTAAAAACTATGAACGAGGGCAGCGTGCTCTAGTGAACTGATGTGATAGTATGAAGGACCTGATATGAAGGAGAAGGGGGTCAGAGAAAATGCAGTTTTGGGGAAAAGAGCTTGCCAAGTTAAATGGGAACACAAGCAGTGGTGAACACAAAGGCAAGTGCAAGTGTAGGCCCTTCAAGACAAGGTTGATGTAATTATGTTTGTAACAGGCTTCTGAATGGACTGTTTGTTTGACTTCCAAGAGATGCTATAGCTAAAGAGAAGGGAGTAGGGTCTTGAAAGCAACAGAGTAAGGAGTAAAACCTGGAGGCACTATGGTCTGATGGATTGGGACTTGGGAGGTAATAATTGGAGATATACCAATCTCCTAGAACTGGAAGGGACCTTGAAAGGTCATCGAGTCCAGCCCCTTGCCTTCACTAGCAGGACCAATTTTTGCCCCAGATCCCTAAGTGGCCTCCTCAAGGATTGAACTCACAACCCTGGGTTTAACAGGCCAATGCTCAAACCACTGAGCTATCCCTCCCCCGCCACTAGAGACATGGGTTCTGTTCCAGATTTGCCACTCTGATGATATCACCTCAGTGAAGTCATTTTGTCATATTTATATTCATCTTTTGAAAAGCATGTTGAGAAGTATGGATGAAAAGAGCTCTTTAAGTTCTAAACGTTTTGATTCTAGTTTAAAAATAAAGTCAGTTCAAGTTGGATTTTGTCCTGGTACAAAAGTAAGTAGGAGTTAGAGGATGACTGAAAAAAATGTTTTAAAAAACATAAGCAGAGAGTTGGCTTTGAGTGCTGGGAGATTTTTTTTTTTTTTTTTGCTGTATCCAGACCCACCTTGAACTAGTAAACCTTCCAGTCTAAAATCAAAATGGCTTAGAGATGGGATCTGATTGCAAAAATATGTTTAGAGCAGAGGTGGAAAGTTTCAAATTCTCTTGCATACTTTTAATCTCATGTTAAATACAGGTTACTGTGAAATAGTAAAGATAAGGTTTTGACACACTTCTGAAAATAAAAGGGGTTGTGAGATTTTGTGGGTGGGAAGATAACAACTGATGCAGTTCTCTCAGCCATATCAGCAGTTTCTGTGGAGAATCAGCTGACAGAAGTTGTGGCTATGGTTTGAAACTTCTTAAGAAAAGAAAGCGTTTTGTGCTTAAACTGGCTGAAATGTTTGATTCCAAATGAGTCAGTAACCCCCCCCACCACAAAAGTAGGTAAATTGTCCATTGCCTTTATTACTAATTTAACTGGCTTTGCCGGGGGGGGGGAAGGTTAGAAACATTTTCTAATTCTAGCTCAGAGAGAATTAAGCATCTGTAAACTCAAGTCCAAATCAATATGTGTGCACATAGACATACTGGTTCCCTTCCAAGTGCTGATTTTATGGTGGTCCCTCTGACTATATTTTATTTTAGCTGTGATCCCAGGCTGTTGACTATGACTTATAGCTTGAAATACTGGCCCCATTGAAGTCAATGGAAAAACTCCAATTGACTTTAGTGGCACCAGGATTTCACCGTTTTTTTAAAATTATGATTGAGTGATACTTATTGAAAAGAGATGTTCCAGTTTGTTTTGTTCAGGTTCTAACCTCACTTGCTACTACCTTGATAGCCTTCTCTACTTCTAACTCTCCCTAAGATGATACCAAAATAGGCAATTTAAATTGTGTGTTCTGGAACACTTAAATTACTTTTTTTTTTTTTATGTATTCAGACATCTCCAGATTCTTACCTGGATTGAGATTGTCTGATGGCTTGCACTGAGGATTCTGAAACATTGAACTGATCTATCTACATACTTGATTGACCAAGTTACACAATTTGTACATATAAAGCATATTATAATACAGAATTTTCTTTGGCTTTTGCAGTAATGTGAGAACCAACAATTGTATACACATGCAGAATTTCTGTTTGACTCATGCCTGGCTCTTTTACAGCAAAGTCCAGAACAGAAAGCTATATCTGGCCACCTTTGCTGCTGTTTTGGGACCCCTCAGCTTTGGATTTGTCCTAGGTTACAGTTCACCAGCTATTCCAGATCTGAAGAAAATTAGTGACCCTAAATTAAGATTAGACACCAATGAAGCATCATGGTTTGGGGTAAGTCTCTGCAAGATGCATTATAATAATGTGTGACTGATTTTTGGTAAGAAAAAATTCCTTACACGTTTTCAGTTGTGGGGCAGGACTATTTTGAGAAGACTGTTTGTATGAGACTAGGCAGCTTGGGTTTAATAATAGAATATGTACTCTTTCAGTTCTAGGTAATTTTGTTCAAATTTTAGTCTGAGTGACTGAAAGTTATTTCTACCTGATGGCTGTTTGGTAGTCTGTGAAATTAATTTAGAGTTTTTTGCCTCATTCTATGAAGTCATCACACTTGGCATTAACTGGCCTCCTCTTGGCAGTGTCAATAGAATGTCCAAAGATTAAATGGGCTCTGGAGACTAAGCTCCCCTCTCTCATTGCTAAATGAGATTGTGCTATAATGGGAGCAAAGCTTGTTGTAACAGCTTGCTGGGCCACTGCTTAGGCAGCATCTCTTTGCTTAAACAGTTGAAGCCCCAGAACAGTCAAGCTGGCCACTCTTGAACCTTAAATTGTACTTTCTAAAAAGATGCATGCATGGTGGTTCTGTTTTTAATTGACTATAGCTATATATCTTTTCTACTGCAATATTTTTTAATGTTTGTTTACTTACTTACACACACACACACACACTCTCACTCTAAAACTGATCTACTATCCTTCTGAGGTGGATTAATGATCTTTGGGAATTGCACTAGTTTATGAATGGTTAGGTAGGCTAGTCTTTGTCTCTTAGTCTAATGACTTCCGTACATAATCTTTTAAACCAAAAAGCAACGATTAATTTTTGGAAAGGCTGCAGAATGTATAGTCATTTATCTATTTGTGTGTGCTTGTTTTCTGAAGTCTGTAGTAACATTAGGAGCTGCTGCTGGAGGAATACTGGGAGGCTGTATGGTGGATAAAGTTGGGAGGAAGCTGAGTCTGATGCTGTGCTCAATACCATATGTCTCTGGGTTTACAATTATCATATCCGCCCAGAATGTCTGGATGCTTTACATTGGACGAATATTGACTGGGTTAGCCAGTGGCATTACTTCACTTGTTGTTCCAGTAAGTGAAACAGTTTCTATTTCTTTCTTATTTATTCAGCATAGTCTGGAAAAATGTTGCATGAGATAATATCTTAAAACCAGGAGTGGCACCACAGCTATGGCACCCATACCACCTTAACTCTACCCTATAGTGACACCACGCAATAACCATATGACTATTATCATAGCATATTAGTGTTTGTGGTCTTTTATATTAAATAGCATTGACTTTTTAAAGATGGATTACATTTATTTCCTCTTGGTGTCTCTCTGAAAGGCAAAACTTAGGTGATTTGGGTTTCCCAATGGCATTTCCAGTCCTCAATATGTTTGGATTTCTTTTCAGTTTAATGTTAACTCTGAATTTCCCAGGTTTATAATACTTGTTGTTAGTGCGTCACTGTAACACACTTTTTTTTTATGATTTATTATTATTATTATTTTAAATTATTTTCAGTCTTCACTCCATTTTAACATAGTTTTTGTCCAGGAATTTCCTTGTCCTTAACATTTGTTTAATATATAAAGAGTAAATAAAACAGACTACATATCTTCAATTTTTAATATCTTTCTAAAACTTTTTTTAAACTCTTTGGGTCAGATTTGCTATTAGGCTGTGGCTGCTTTACAGCATTTTGGAGCAGTGCAAAGAAGGCAGAATGTTGTATACATCCAGTTTTACTGTTATCTCCTGACTTTCATTTTTTTCCCTATGCATGCACATGCGTGTGCGCACACACACACTAGTTTTCCCCTCAGTTTCCCCTACCTTCACCCCTCCCCTTCCCTTTTGTCCTCCTTGGTGAGCAGATCTAGTGTAATTCATAGTTTTGAAGGGATCGCAGTGGAGTTGTCTGGGGCTCCAACTCTGTGTATCTGCTACCAAAATTGTGGACTTATTTTGTAATTCACATTCAGCATCCATGTCTGGGATGCTAACTTATTTTCTTCTATGCAAGCTGTGGCATTTTGATTTCTGTTAATTTTTGGCACGTTTGTTAGTATTTTTGGCAGAGCCTTTCATGGAACCAATGTAAATTCCCAAAAGTAACACTGCTGGTTCTAGTCATTCCAGTGTAGCTGCTTATGATTCATGTTTGAACAATGTGGCTGTATTTTAACAAGTTATTTTCAATATCAGCTGTTGTTACTTTTTAAAACTTTTTTGTTAATATTTTCTAATTATGCATTTTTAGGTGTATATTTCTGAAATATCCCACTCAAAAATTCGAGGAACACTTGGCTCATGTGTTCAGCTGATGGTGGTGACTGGTATACTGGGAGCTTATGTTGCAGGTATTGCACTTAGTTATAGAATCATAGAACTGTTGGGCTGGAAAGGACCCTGAGTGGTCATCAAATCCAGCCCCCTGTGCTGTAGCAGGACCAAGTAAACCTAGACCATCCCTGACAGGTGTTTGTCCAACCTGTTCCTAAAAACCTCCAATGGAGGATTCCACAACCTCCCTTGAAAGACTGTTCCAGAGCTTATCTACACTTAAAATTAGAAAATTTTATGTAATAGCTAACCTAAATATCCATTGCTGCAGATTAAGCACTTTACTACTTCTGTCTTCAGTGTACGTGGAGAACGGTCCTCTTTATAATAGCCTTTGACATATTGGAAGACCTGTTATGAGGTCCCACCAGTTGTTTTTTCTCAAGACTAAATGTGCCTAGTGGTGTGATTTTTTTTTTTTATTTTTATTTTTTTTTTAAATACCTTTCCTCATAGGTCAGGTTTTTCTAAACCTTTTAATATTTTGATTGCTGTCCTCTAGGTTCTGTCCAGTTTGTCCACATCTTTTCTAAAGTGTGATGCCCAGAATTGGACACAGTACTCCAGCTGAGGCCTCACCAGTGCCAAGTAGATTGGGACAACTACCTCCCATGTCTTACATAAAACACTCCTGTTAATATTATTATCCTCTTTGCATCTGCATCACATTGTTGACTCGCATTCAATATGTGATGTATAATGTTGTCCAGATCCTTTCAGCGGTACTACTGCCTCACCAGTTATTCCCCATTTGATAGTTGTGCATTTGATTTGTCCTTCATAAGTGAAGTACTTGTCTTTATTGACTTTCATCTTGCTGAATTCACACCAATATTCCAATTTGTCACGGTTCTTTTGAATTCTAATCATAGAGCCATAGATGATTAGGGTTGGAAGAGCCCTCAGGAGGTCATCTAGTCCAACCCCCTGCTCAAAGCAGGACCAACACCAACTAAATTATCCTAGCCAGGGCTCTGTCAAGCTGGGCCTTAAAAACCATTAAGGATGGATATTCCACCATCTCCTTAGGTAACCCATTCCAGTGTTTCACCACCCTCCTGGTGAAACAGTTTTTTCTAAAATCCAACCTAGACCTCCCCCACTGCAACTTGAGACCATTGCTCCTTGTTCTGTCATCTGCTACCACTGAGAACAGCTGAGCTTCATCCTCTTTGGAACCCCCCTTCAGGTAGTTGAAGGCTGCTATCAAATCCCCCCTCATTCTTCTCTTCTGCAGACTAAATAACCCCAGTTCCCTCAGGCTCTCCTCATAAGTCATATGCCCCAGCCCCCAATCATTTTTGTTGCCCTCCGCTGGACTCGCTCCAATTTGTCCACATCCTTTCTGTAGTGGTGGGCCCAAAACTGGACGCAACACTCCAGGTGTGGCCTCACCAGTGCCGAATAGAGAGGAATAATCACTTCCGTTGATCTGCTGGCAATGCTCCTACTAATGCAGACCAATATGGTGTTAGCCTTCTTGGCAACAAGGGTACACTGCTGACTCGTATCCAGCTTCTCGTCCACTGTAATCCCCAGGTCCTTTTCTGCAGAACTGCTGTTTAGCCAGTCGGTCCCCAGCCTGTAGCGGTGCATGGAATTCTTCTGTCCTAAGTGCAGGACTCTGCACTTGTCCTTGTTGAACCTCATCAGATTTCTTTTGACCCAATCCTCCAATTTGTCTAGGTCACTCTGGACCCTATCCCTACCCTCCAGCGTATCTACCTCTCCCCCATCTCTCTCTCAGCTTAGTGCCATCTGTGAACTTTCTGAGGGTGCAATCCATCCCATCATCCAGATTATTAATGAAGATGTTGAACAAAACCAGCCCCATAACAGACTCCTGGTACACTCCGCTTGATACCGGCTGCCAACTAGACACCAAGCCGTTGATGATTACCCATTGAGCCTGACAATCTAGTCAGCTTTCTATCCACCTTATAGTCCATTCATCCAATCCATACTTCTTTAACTTGCTGGCAAGAATACTATGGGAGACCATATCAAAAGCTTTGCTAAAGTCAAGATATATCACGTCCATTGCTTTCCCCATATCCACAGAGCCAGTTACCTTATCACAGAAGGCAATCAGGTTGGTCAGGCATGACTTGCCCTTCGTGAATCCATGTTGACTGTTCCTGATCACCTTCTTCTCCTCCAAGTGCTTAAAAATGGTTTCCTTGAGAACCTGCTCCATGATTTTTTTCCAGGGACTGAGGTGAGACTGACTGGTCTGTAGTTCTCCCGGTTCTCCTTCCCTTTTTTTTTTTTTAAAAGATGGACACTATATTTGCCTTTTTCCAGTCGTCCGTGACCTCCCCCGATCACCACAAGTTTTCAAAGATAATGGCCAACAGCTCTGCAGTCACATCAGCCAATTCCTTCCGCACCCGCGGATGCATTAGATCTGGACCCATGGACTTGTGCATGTCCAGTTTTTTCTAAATAGTCCTTAACCTGTTCTTTCACCACTGAGGGCTGCTCAGTGTTTGGCCTCCAAAGTGCTTACAACTTCTCCCAGCTTGATGTCATCTGCAAATTTTGTAAGCATACTTTCCACTTCATTATCCAAGTCATTAATTTAAAATATTGCATAGTAGTGGAGCCACAACTGATGCCTGTGGAACCCCACTAGATACGTCCTCCCAGTTTGACAGTGAACCATTGATATTACTCTTTGAGTATGGTCTTTCAACCAGTTTTGCATCCATCTTCTAGTAATTCCATCTAGACCATATTTCCCTAGTTTGCTTAGGAGAAATGTTGTGTAGGGCTGTGTCAAAAGCCTTACTAAAATTAAGATGTATCACATCTGCTTTTTCCATCCACTTGACCAGTAACCCCATCAAAGAAGAAAATTAGGTTGGTTTGGAATGGATTTTTTTTTTGTTTTTTTGACACACACATGCTGGGTATGGGAGGCAGGGATAGTGAAACTTCTCCAGACTTCAGGAAGAGAATCGGCACATGCTCAGGGAACCACTCTTGAGGAAGGGGAAAATGTACACATTGCTTTATCAGCAAAGCTAGTGCAGCTCACTATAATGTGTACAAATGTCAGCTGATTCTCTTCATTTATGTTCTATCCCCTTCCTGCCTCAGGAATGGCACTCAGATGGCGCTGGCTGGCTGTGCTATGTTCTTTCCCACCTTGCATAATGCTCGTGTTCATGTCCTTCATGCCTGAAACACCTAGGTTCCTGCTGAACCAGAAAAAACGCACTGAAGCTATGGCTGCTTTACAGTTTCTGCGGGGATCAGAGGTGGACCATGAATGGGAATGCAGGCAGATTGAAACCCATGCTGAGGAGCAGGTGATGAAGATTTTGTTCTGGGTTACACTAAAAGCCTTTTTTATTCAGTAAAGAAGAAATGTGCTTAAATATGGTTATTACATACTTTGTGTGGTCAGAGATAATAGTGAAATAATTGAGTACTTTTCCCAGATCTTAAAGAACTCTGCATAGCTCCAAAGTTTGTCTACTTCACTAACAGAAGTTGGTACAATAAAAGATCTTGCCCACTTTGTCTCATAAATAAGAGGACAGATTAGCCCCCTCAATTTGTTCTAGAGATCATATTGACCAAACTACTAAACAAGTCTTTATAGTTTGGACTCATAGATATTTGTAGAAAGTAAATACCAATAAATCTCTCATGTTTTACAAGGGGTTTGTGGATTTGGGTATCTTGTGAGGGCTGGATGATGGGGCAGTAGGAGGGGCAGGCAGAGACTTCAAAGGAAATTGATGCCTGGTTTTTCTAAATTCCCTGCTGTGACTTCAAATATTGCTCCCGCAGGTGTCCAAATACTATAGTTCAGTTATAGGAATGGGAACTGAGGGTAGAAGAAATCAGCATTATTTAAGTACTGAGAGTTCTCAAGCTGTTCCAAACATAACAATCACATTCATTATACCAGTTTAATAGATTACTTAAATGGGGGACTTGCTCTGTTTGTGTGTGACCAAGTGCCTGGGATAGACCACACTGACAATGTCCCTCTCAGGGCTGACTGCCTGCAAGAAATAGGGCAATCACCAAAGCTGGTGGTTTACACTCTAATTAGATTAATCAAACTGGTAATAAGAGCTTCTGCAGTACCAGACTGGCTAGCCAGAAGCCAAACACCGTCCCCTTTAGGCATTCTAGCTCCTGGCTCCAATCCAGACAACCAAGTCTAATAAAGTGAGAGATTATTGAAAACCCGTTTCACCATATGTGAGGTTCTTTCTAACTCCAAAGGATCAGACACACACAATCCCAAGATCAATATGAATTTCAGATCTTACCCAGATATCACACTGTCAGCCAGTCCTTAGCAACTAAAGATTTATTAATAAAAGAAAAGTTATAAATGGTTAATAGATTTATTTACATACTAATGATTGCAAAGTCCTTTTATCAGGTTTGTAGCAGTGATGGAATAGACTGCTGGCTTGTAAAATCTCTCTGGTGACTTCCAAAAGGTTGGAAGGTCCTCAGTCCATGGTTCAAGATGTTTCTTTTTGTTGTAAATCTATAGTCCAGAGAATTAGAGCAGGAAAGAAGCAAAATGGAGGTGTCTTTATATTCTCGTTCATGTACATGGAAATTTACTATATCAAACAAAGTCCACAGTCCCTGTATGTGAAAGCTACTGTTCCAAGATGGAGTCCAGGATCACATAAGCGCATCACAAGCTTCTACATGTTTTGCTGCATCACAGGGGGTGGCCATTAGCTCCTTGCTGTCTGAGGGATCCTCAGAAAATGCTATCTGGACAGGATGAGTTTCTTCAATGGCCCGTTGGGAGAGTGGAGTGTCCCTGATGGGCCCTCAGCACACAGATTTACATCAGGGCTAAGCAGTTATTTGGCAGACTACAACACATGTTTCAGATACAAGTACAAAGCCAATATTCATAACTTCAGATACAAAGATGATTCATGCTTATAAACAGGATAATCATACTTATCAATGGAAAAGTTATTATTTGCTACCTTAAATGACATTCTTTGTACAAGATTTATGGAAATTGTATAACAGTGTTAACAGTAATATAAATGGCCACCTTTCTTATATGCAGCATCACAATATGGTCTTATGATAGATCTGAATCTCAGTGGTAGCACTTCATTCAGTTATGCAAATCAAATAATTGTCACTGAATCTTTGCCTATGTCTTCCTTTATAGCACAGACTAAGTGTTGCTGAATTTAAGAATCCATCTATCTACAAGCCATTTCTTATTGGTGTGGCACTGATGTTCTTCCAGCAAGTAACAGGGATTAATGCAATTATGTTTTATGCAGAAACTATCTTTGAAGAAGCTAATTTTAAGGTAAGCATTGTTCACTTCCATCTTTCTAAAATACAATAGATAAGTGCAGTTTAGCCGAATGTTACACTTGAGTAGAGTACCAAACAGAAACCTTATATGAATTTGGTGAATCTGTTAGTCATGGAAAAACGTTATGTCTCTGTGATTTTGTTTGTATGCGGGCATCTCACTGTCCTTGTTCTGGTTTGCTTAGTTTTATTAACAGTTTCTTCAAGGAAAATAATATATATTAGGCTGCTGGTCAGCAACTTTGCCTCCATTTCCAGGAAATGTAGTATAAGGTGCCAGAAGCCCACTTGATCATAGGTCCACCCAGAATCTCTCTCGCCATGGTTACTATTCTGTGCTTCAGAGGAAGTAAAATTGCTGTATCAGGTGAAAGCTAAATTACAGCAATGGAGAGGAATAATTGCTGGAGTGGATCTCTATAGAAAGATCAGGATATTTTACTAGTCATAATTAAATTCTATTTTTAAGCTAATACTTCATGCAAAGTGATTCCGTCTGGTGTCTGTTTTCAGTTTAGCTGACAAAGATATGCTCTGCATGTTAGAATCAAACTTTAAAAATACAGATTTTCTTTTTTCCTTTCATGCATTCATCCTCCACTGCCTCAATTTCCCTTTGTGTTTCTTGCATAATCTCAGGTCATCCACAGGTATGACAGTGACAGAGGCTTGTGAGAGAATCAGCTGCTAATGACAATCTTGTGTTCATTTTCGGAATGAAATGAATAAAATTGAACCTTCATGTATATTAATAAGAGCAGTGGTTGTGAGTTGGACATCTGGGCAGCTATCCTTGACATTCCTGTTAGTTGCTTCTGACTTTGCCAAAGTCATGTAATGGAGCCATAATGTTATAATCCATGGCTACCTAGGAAATTCTCATCCGCACAGTATGGCCATTCAGAACCTTATGGTAGCAGGATGATCTACAGTAGTGGTGGCCAAACTTATTGACCCTCCGAGCGCATATTATGATCTTCAGACGTTCAAGAGCTGGGGTGTGCCTGCCAGTGCTCGGGGCCTCAGCCCCGTGGTGGAGTGGTGGGGCTAAGGGCTTCTGCCCTGCAGGGAGGGGGGCCTCCGGGCTTCAGATGAAGCACCGAGCCCTGGTTGGCGCACTCCATGGGGTTGAAACCCCAAGACTCCTATCCCTGCTGGGCAGAAGAAGCCCCTAGCGCCCCCCCATCCACAGGGGAGAAGCCCTGAACTCTCTCCCCCCCGCCCCCCAACCTCTCTGGTAAGCAGAGAATGGGGTGAGGGATCGTGTAGGCTCTGCAAGCTGCACTTTAACTGTAAAAGAGAATTGCAGAATTTTGTAGAATTTAATTTTTTGGTGCAGAATCCCCCCAGGAGTAATTTACCTGATGAGGCTTAATGATTGAAAAGCATTTTGAGATCCTCATATGAAAGGTACTGTGCAGAAGCACAGTATGTTAGTTAATACGAGATCAGACCAAGATATCAATACTGCATACAAATTAGCAATAAAAAATATGCTTATTTCTTTTTTACCTGCAGCATTACTGGAAAATCCTAATCACTTACTGAACACCATGACATTGCTTCTATAGATTTCTTTTCTCTTACTTTCAGGACAGTAGAATGGCCTCTGTTGTTGTGGGTTCCATACAAGTGTTTTTCACAGCTGTGGCTGCAATTATTATAGATAAAACTGGGCGAAAAGTACTGCTTTCTCTTTCAGGTAAAAAAACAAAAACAAAATCTGTATCTTAAAATATAAAATACATATGAGACAGCTGGTTTAGATTAATATGAATGGACGAGGAAACGTCTAGACACTATTTTGTTTTCTCCAAACCATACTTAAGAATCTGTCTCTTTGGAGACTGTGACTGAAGGTGTTAAAGACCTAGTTTCAGACTTCTCCAGTGTCCTGCATCTTTCTGTGTCTGCTTTGTGCCCTTAACTTGCCACTGTATCCTACATTATAGGAATCCTGCTTCCATGTTGCCAGTTAATAACTGAGAACGTAAGCTCCAGAAGCAGTACAATGAGTTTCTAAACTCTGAGGCCTTTTTTATTTAAAGGCTGGGACAAGGATGAAAGTATCTTTCATCATGCAAAAACTTGCCTGCATTTTAACATTCCAAACTTGGGTCAGATATGCAAAAGCTTAAAGATAGTTTCTGTTGGTAAATGTCCTCCTTAAAGAACAATATTGTTTGTAATACCAAAAATATCCTAGCTTGCCTACTGCATGAAGGTTTGTAATTATGCAGTGAAGTGGCTTATTTTAAAACTTAACTTCTGTAGACTTAATCTGGTGATTTAGAAGACGTGATCACAACTTACACACTGCACTGGAGAGCCTTCCTTCCTTTCAAAAGATAATCATCAAACTCTCATTTTAGATGATGCAAGGGAGAGATCTTTCCAAAGAAGCAGTTTGCTTTCTTAGCTACATTAAAGTACCCTTGTCTTCTGAAATTAGCGAACACTTCTTGTTTACTTGTGCCTATTTCACAAGTAGGTTTGGTAGTATTAATTATATCAAGCAGGATTCATTTACTCTAACAGGCATATATGTATACAGTATATTTGAATTCTGTAATTGTATGTATATTCACCTGTGATTGCTGAGGTTGTTGTAATTCTAGATACTATTTTATTTTATTATTTATTTTTGGCGATCTCTCACTTGAGTCAGCCTGTACCAAATAGTGCCAGAGGTAGTTTCTAAGGATGCTATTCTTATACAATCATTGTGGGCAAAGCACTGATGTGAGGAACATCCATAAGAGGCTTGTTTTTTGTATTTAATTTACCGATTCTGGTCTCTCGGATACAAATCTTTTCCAAGTGGCAATAAATCTGCAGTTGGTGGTTCTTTACTTTTGCAGGGGTCATTATGGCTATCAGCACTGCAGCATTTGGGCTGTACTGTAAAGTGATCCTTCCAAACCCTCAGAATTCATCACAACCTGACTTATTGACTACACTAAATTCAGCATCTGTAGGAGCAGAAAACAATCTAGCATGGTTGGCTGTAGTGAGCTTGGGGCTGTTCATCACTGGTGAGTGGTCTGGCATTGTAGTCATGGGCTATGCAAAAAAAAATTGTCCACAGCTATAAAAGCTCTTGAGACTGGAGTACTGTATTCCTTGGAAGTTCTCGAGTATGGCCTTGTAATAGTACTGGTCAACTGTGACCTCTGACTCAGCTAAGAGTTGTGAAAGCACAACACTTCTTGGGGATCAAGCTATAAGGCTGTGCTCCTGCAGTCTGTACTACACTCAGCAGGGACTCCTGAAAGAGTGTAGGACAGGGGTCTCAAACATGCGGCCCACAGGGCTCTTGCGTGTGGCCTGCCAAGCTCCCCGTCCCCCCCCGTCCCTCTGCCTACCTGCGGGATTGCCCCGTGGCGTTGTGAGCCCCACACTGCTGTTTGAAGCAGTTGGCAGCACGCCCCTTCGGGCCGGGGGGGAGCGGGAAGGAGGGCTCCTGCATTGCCTCCTTCCAGGCACCGTCTCCCGCAGGGAACCACAGCCAATGGGAGCTTCATGGGAGGTACCTAGAAGAGCGGCAAGGGCAGCGCATGCACGGAACTTTGAGCCCCCCCCCCCCACTGCCCCAGGGGCTGCAGGGACAGGGTTCCAGCTGCTTCCTAGAACGGAGCAGCATGGGGCGGGGGGCCAGGGCAGGCACGCAGGGAGCCTGCCCTGGCCCCCGTGCGCACCGCTGCCACCCCAGAACCGCTCTAGGTAAGCAGCGCTGGACTGGAGCCCGCACCTTGCACCCCAACTCCCTACCCTGAGCCCCCTGCTGCACCCCTCACCCTCTTGCACTCCACCCACCAACGGCCTGCCCTGAGCCCCCGCTGCACCCTGCACCCTTTCTGCACCCCCTGGGGGGCAGCGTTGGGGTGGGGACAGCAGGGAGGAGGTGGGGCAGAGGCAGGGCCTAATGGAAGGGGTGGAGTGGGGCCGGGGCCAGAAGCAGCAAGGGGGAGTGTCAGTGATGCAGCCCTTGGTTCAATGCACTAGTCCTCATGTGGCCCTCATGGTCATTTGAGTTTGAGACCCCTGGTGTAGGATATGGATTAATCAGCCTGGACCACATCAAAGATATTGCACTTAGATATGTGGTGGTTTTGTTTTGTTTTTTAAACTGTGTTCACACCCAGAAGCATTTTTTCTTCCTGCACCAGTCAAAGTGAGCTAACTTTTAGGTAGTGCAGGGCAATTGAAGTTAAAAATGTAGATTTAGTTTGAAGAAATCTCAGAGAGGTAACAAAAACAAACAGACCAAAATAAAACCACCCCCCTCATTTATCTAAGCATGTTATCAGATGGTGGGGTTAATAATTTTGGGGTATTGTTGCAACAAGTATATACCAGTTTTGGAGTGTGCATTTCAGTACTGCTTTCTAAATGAAATGTTCCCTCTACAGCAGTCTGAGAGGACAGTAGTTAGAGTTCAGGTAGAATTAACACTTATCACAGAAAAGGCTTTGGGATCATTCACAACTTGCTTCTTTAAATGCAAAACAAATTTATTTTCACCTTTTATTTTCAATTTCAGGTTTTGCCCTTGGTTGGGGTCCCATTCCGTGGCTGGTGATGTCTGAAATATTCCCACTTAAAGCTAGAGGGATATCCAGTGGTGCCTGTGTCTTAACAAACTGGTTTATGGCTTTTTTAATAACCAAGGAATTCCATGATCTTACAGTAAGCACCATGTAACCCCAATTATGAGCCTTACCCCTTCTGATTCATGGTGAAGTTGATAAACAATGCTGTTGGCAAATCACTCAGCTATGCTCTTCCCTGGTAATGAGGTATTGCAGGTAGTCCTATGCAGCTTTGTTTTTTCTTATAATAATTTTCTTTTTCTTTCAGGGCTTCCTGACTTCCTATGGCACTTTCTGGCTTTTCTCTGTCTTCTGTATTCTAAACGTAATTTTTACTGTCCTGTATGTGCCTGAAACAAAAGGAAGGACATTGGAACAAATAGAGGCTCACTTCCGAAGATCACCTGCACCCTGAGGTTCTTTACCCTGTAGGAAAGTTTCCTATTAGGTTACTGTTAGTGTTATTGCCTAAACTTTTCCAAAAAAACATCCTCTGGGTTAGTAGGCAGCACGTGAATTCATGTGGTTAAACATGGTTTAAATCAACTTCTAATCAATTTTGTTAACTTTGGCAAAAATCTGAATTGCACTGTGGAGAACCAAAACATTGTTCTCATATGCATGTACGCATTCAGCTTTTTTCAGGTCTACAAAGCAGCAGGTTGTGCTAATTCACTGTGATACATAAGTTCTCTCCTTATCCCAGGCCTTGGAGCTTCATTTGGGCTGTCACTGTTTTTCTCTTTCCAGTGTTCCCTTTACGTACTGTAGATTACTTATGAAGGCTGAATAACTGCTTTTAATGGATTAGCTGGTATGCTGTTCATTCTGTCTTATTGCCTGACCTGCATTAACTTCATACCCTATTTTGATTCTTCCACTGTCTTCATCTGGGCTTGTATGGGTTGTGGCCTGACTATTGAACAAAGTCCAGGCCATTGGTGAGAACAACAGTCCTGTAACTAATGCACTAGCCATCAGCCCTCTTCAGATGTTGTATGCTTGATAAATTGCTGAACATCCTCTAAGAGCCCTAATGGCAGGAGGGGGTTTGAGCACCTCAGGGAAATATATCATGATATGTAGTTGTAATCTTGTGGGAAAAGCAGGCTAAAATAGAGCATTTTCAAATTTCAAATAAATATCTTCAGAGATGCTAACATTTGACTAGACAATGGAAGGTGCGTTGCTTCTGCTCAGTTTGGCAAACTGCTGAAAAAGCTTTTGGGCCTTGGGGAAAAAAATACTTCTATTATACATCAGAAACCCTAATCAGCTGTTCAATTATGAGACTGTTGCTGTATTTACTTCTATTGTGTGGTAGACTTCCATCTCAGTACAGTTGGCCATTATGACTAGAACCCTAGAATCAAGACTAGCCCTACCTAGCACTGACACTACTTAAACCTATGCTACTTGAACTATATACATTTTAAGTTACGTGATGTAGTACTTTCTTAACAGCTGCTGTTTATACACTGTTCTGCTTCCATAACATTTGCTATTATTGATTGTCGAAGTAGCTTACTGAACACTTTTTACAAGAATGTAACTACCTTAAAGAAATTTTGTCAATGTAAAACAACTGCGGTTGACAGTGGTGGTCATCTAATGGAAATATCTATTTCACTACTTTTCAAAAGAAGGACATAAGGGTCTCCTGTCACTCTGGGAAAGCATAAAGAAAATATTTCATTGTAGTGTCTAGATTACACAATTAGATTTTAAGAAACAACCAATTTATCTAATCAGAGGTACATATAAGTAGACTCTCCAGCGGAGTTACTTAGTTATGCAAACAGTCTTATAAAAGCCTGAGCTAAAGAGCCAGATAGCAATGACACTGAAGAGGCTTCTCTCATTGGTGGGACAGAACAGAGTAGCTAGATAGAGGGACAGAGAAGTAGCACTAGTGACACTTTTTTGCACCAGAGGTGGAATGGCTGATATGGATGGATGACTGTGGTATGAAGTAAAAAATACTTCACCATCTCGGTTAAGTATTAGCCCTATTTTATAAATGGGAAAACTAGAAGCACAGAAAGGTTACTGGACTTGTTCACTGTCACACAGTGAATCTGTGTTCAAGCCAGGAATGGACCTCAGCCCTCCATGTCCTGTGCTCAAACAATGCCATCGCTACCAATTTTCTGCTAGATAAAAAAAGTTGCAGTGGTCTCAGGCACTAGGTTCTGCCTGTATCTTAGTCACACCATGGAGAGTGGGGGCAGAGGGGACCTAATGGCATAGAAGAGAATTAAGTATCTTTCTTTGCTTGAATGAGGTCATCAGGCACAAGGCTACTGTGTCAGATCTATAGTGCCAGAGCTTCCCACTTGACTGCTGCACAGAAATGCCTTCAAAGATCAGGTGCATTGCATCTGTCAGCCTCCACATCAAACAGACTCATTTAATTTCACCCCTTCCCTTTAAACATACAGTCCCTGTCTGAGCAGAAATCTAGTTTGCCTTCTGAAACCATCAAAGCACTGAAGGCTCAGAATGGTTATCTACTTAAGTTGCAAACAAATGTTGCATATGCAGGCCCTTACTATACATGGGCAGAGAGAAATTTAAGACTGGGGGGTGGGGGGGATAACTGTGGCTGAATATTGAGTAGGGGACAGGCCCTATTGCTGATCCAGGCAGATAAACTGGCCACATCTGTTTAACTAGAAATAAAAGCACGTTTCCCTTTGCTATGACAATACAAATAATCCTATAACAGTCTCACCAGCATGTCAAGTCTGTCTGTAGCTATCTACACATTTCACCTTTTGAGTGAAGCGCTGCAAAAAGGCCTATAAAGTTACTATTTCTATTACATTAGCTATTTAGGGCACCAGTGGCACTGTACAAACAGAGGTAGGCATAGTCCCTTCCCCACAGTTCAGGATTCCACCTCAAGGAAGCATTCAGGTTGTTACATAGTGTTAAACACACATCGCAGCATTATTCTCGAGTCAGTCTGACTAATTTATAAAATGTATGCATCAATTTTCTATTTCAAGCACTTTTCCTATTTTTAAAAACCCATATTGACCCAGCACAATAAATCCATCTTAAACACACAGCCTTTGGAGACCTTCCAACCCAACCTGCATTTAAGAGCTCAAATGCATCTCAATGAGCAATGTTCCTTTACGCGCACCTGGAAAAGCATGGGGAAACAGGCACATATTTTCAGTGAATAACTTAATTAAAAGGTAAAGAGCCCAGGTCTCCTTTCATTATCAGTGTAACTACTGACTTCAAGGGCATTAGACTGGTACAAATCAGGAGTAACAGAGGAGGGTGAGGCTGTAGGCTTGCTAAATCATTTCTGAAAATGAGAAAATGCTAGCTGAGTGAGAGCTGTACAGATGTAGCAGGATGCTATGAATGTTCAGTGTGTGACTAAAGTAAAAAATCAGTGAGTTAGAGACTTGACAGGGAAGTAAGACTGGATTGGAAATTCTTTAGCAGTACTGCCAATTGCTGGGTGAGCCAGAAAGTTGGTTTCTGCTAGCAATAAAAGGGGAAAACATCCATATCACAAAGGGATCAAATCTGTCAGCAAACCCTACAACTGCAGCTTTCCGTAAATAACTGTACATTAGCAGAGTCAGTAAAATGTGCAAAACCAAGCAAATGTACCAAATATAGTATTTGTGGCCACAAGCTAGAAATGAAAACAGAAGCATGATACAAACAGAAAGGAGCAACTCTGTAAACAATGTGACAGGAGAAATTGAAACAGAACTTGACTGTAGTGCAAAATATGAATGCGTTTACGCAGACTATATGAAATAACAAGACTTAGACACACATACACACAAAAGTGGGGGTCCATGAGTCTGGGAATGAGGGGTGCCAAAGCAGAGACATCTCCCTGTGCAGAACCTTGCCACTGAATAGGCGGGGGAGAACAAAGAATATTACTTTAGACACCCTTCAGTGCAGGAAGGGCTTCTGTTCAAACCTTGCTGATACATGTCTTCTCCCCTGAAGTGACTAATAACATCTCTTAAGGAAAAAAAAAATCCCAAAACACTTAAACAGGGACCCAAAGTTGCCCCTTATGAGAATAGCACCACTCCTTCCAGACTACAGAAGAATGACCAACATAAGTCAGAACTTGGAGAAACTACCACCTTTGAAAAGGAAAGAAAAGCACTGTCCTGTGATTCATTAGTAAATACCAAAAGAAACAATAGGCTCATGTCAAATTTCATAAATATTTATTACAGCTCAATGAACAAAAAAGTACCTGCTGCTCCTTCACAACAATGGGCTGTTGCACTTAAAACAGCTTTAGTTATTATAGTAATGGTTCCCTTTCTTTACAGGCTACATTCAAAACATGGGACATATACATTACTTGCAATTAAAAACAGTGGCAATACAATAGATTTTAAGACACTTGGTGGTAGTTAATTTTTAGATCACAAAGGTTCAGCAACAGTCTAACAGTACATAATCATTGAGGTACATAACCCACTGCTAACATTCAAGCACTTCAACAAAAAAAAAATCAGGGTTGACACAAACTGCTTTGTACACACCTTAGAATCCTAACATCTTCCATTCAACTAGATAAATACTTAAACAAGAGGCAGTAAATAAATGTGCAAAAATATTCCTGTTTTCTTTTTTCCTCAAGGTTCATAGTATTGGCATGAATTCACATTTACACAGATAAACAAAGGCTCTCGTTGGTCAGTTGAACGTCACTAGCAGGACTAGGGCAAAGCAGATATGCGTTATACAGGCTGGCGCAGGTGCAGTGCTGTAGTCACAATACTAAAAATACGTTTAGTAACCTGGCTGCTAATAAAGACATTTGCTGCAGACTCAAACACCAGAATTTCCTGTATCTTAGAAATGAAATCTAAATTTCTCAAGGTCGAAGTTATTCTATCACAAAAAATCCATAAGAGCTCATTCACCAACACCAGAAGGGCAGTGAGAAAAGATTTCTTTAGCTAAAGTGGCAAACACTGGGTGTATTAACTACCACACCAATTCACAGCAATATTCATTTTCAATTTCTTGTTCATTCTCACAGATAGAAAGCTACAAACATGATGTAAGATCACACTGAAAGGGGAAAGGAATACCCTTTAAATATCATTATAAATGTATGTGCCAACACATGGTTTTTAATTTCCTGTCTTATAAGGGGGAGTCTAAACCTGGCTGTTGATGGACAGTGTTAATAAACTTGAGTGTGTTTTCCAAAATGTATTCCAGCCAAATGCTTAGGCATATGATTGTGCCCAGTATGGCATGAGGCAGATTAGTGAGCCACAAGCTATCAAAAGATCGTGTTGCTCTTTAGAAGCATTTTGCTTCATGCTACTGAAAAGGAATAATTTGCAGGGCAGCGCAAGTCTTTAGAATGGCCAAGCATACCTGACCTCAATGATGGACTTGAGAGGGCTTTAAAGAACCAAGGTGGGTGAGGTAGTAACTTCAAGTTGGTCCAGTAAAAGGTATTACCTCAGCAACCCTGTGTCTCTACTATCCTGGGACCAATGGGGCTACAATTTAAGAGGGCATTACAATTACCCAAAAGGCAGACTACAGGCTGACATAAATCCAGGGAACATGCACTTGGAACAGCAAGGTGGGCAAATCCTGCCCTTGAGGGGTCGTAACGCCACACCCTGCTTAAGGCAGAGCTCTCTGAAAAAAGCTGACATCAGACTGGCCGAGTCAGTATGAAGCAATGAAATGAGCTACAAACATGGTTGATGGCTCTTTTTGTTCAGAATATCACCAGGTTTAGTCATCAGTCATAGTAGAAGGCTGTTGCCATCCAAATTTTACGTTCTCAGTCATTTTAACTTTACAAATTACATCCATGCTGGGTACAACTATAGTAAAATATGTATCTATGCTGTGCCATGAGTCCTAGACATTGTGGTATCAGAGGTAAATTGACCAATCAATGCCTTTATAGCTAATTTTGCATGCAACAATTTCACTGGTTCACCAGACAATCTCTACGCAAAAGAATAAACGGACACAAATCTGACATCAGGAATCATAACATTAAAAAAACAGTAGGAGAACACTTCATCCTCTCTGGCCATTCAGTAACAAATTTAAAGGTGGCAATTTTGCAACAGAAAACCTTCAAAACCTTCAAAAACCTTCAAAAAAAGTTCAACTGCTGAACTTGAATTGATATGCAAACTAGATACAATCAACTTAGGTTTAAACAGAGACCAGGAATGGCTGAGCCATTACACACATTTAATCTATTTCCCCATGTTAAGTATCCTCACAACTTCTTGTCAAACTGTCTTAAATGGGCTATCTTGATTATCACTACAAAAGTTTTTTTCTCCTGCTGACAACAGTTCATCTTAATTAATTAGCCTTTTAGAGGCGGTTGGGCAACTCCCACCTTTTCATGTTCTCTGTGTATATATCCTCACTCTATGTTCCATTCTATGCATCCAATGAAGTGGGCTGTAGCCCACGAAAGCTTATGCTCAAATAAATGTGTTAGTCTCTAAGGTGCCACAAGTACTCCTGTTCTTTTTGCGGATACAGACTAACACAGCTGCTACTCTGAAAACTGTTTGTATGAGGGAGCCTGCATAGATGGAGGATTACTTGGCCCAACTGCCATGATCATGTGATAACATGGGCTTTTGGCTAGTTATTCATGCACACAACCACAGAAAGCCTTATCTCCCAACACACACCCACACACACCTCTAATAACAAACACATTTATTCCTAGTCTTTGTAGAAGTACGGAGCCTCTAAGTTGTGAGAAGCAAAACTTCAAGTCCCTCACCCTACATGGAGCGACAAAGGTTGACTGTAGATGTACTGCATTCTACTTAGGTTCTTGCATTATTTTCAGCATGCTGGTATTTGTCCCCCCACTTCCAAAGTTTAAAAACAAAAGTGGGTCTTCATTCCCCACAGTTTTTTTGTTTGTTTTTGCTTTGTTTGATATTGATTTAAAGACAATGTGAGTTGCCATGAAAGAACGCTACAGGGCAGAAGTGAGTTTTCATTTGGCTTCCAAAGTGGTAAAGTGTCACCATTCTAAAGTTCCTGCAGGCACTACTCCTGAAGGAATTCTGCAGCAAAAAATTAAAAATTCTGTGCACAATTCTTCAAAATAACACTATATAATCACACCACTTTCAATTATTTTGGTAATTTATTCCAAAATACCTGTCAGTGGGTATGTCTGTAACAATACAGATACACACAAAAAATCCCCCAGGAGTACAGAGTTAAAGAAACCCCTATGACAACCCAGTTCCTGCTTCTCTGCCCCTCTCACTCAAAAGCCCAGGAGGGGGGGCCAGACACTCACACTTCCTGCCCCTCAAAGACCAACTATAGCCTGGGGCCCCCCAGCCCAGACACTCAAACCCCTTCCTCCCCAGAGCCCAGCTGCCCCCACATCCCAGACACTAACACCTCCTACCTCCTCAGAGGCCAGCTGTGGGGCCCTCCCCCCACCTAGACACTGACAGACCCTACCCTCCTAGAGACCAGGGCTCCAGAGGGAAAAACAGCCTGATTCTGGGTCCCGGACTTGCACAGAGTTTCCTGTGAACCCCCAACCTCCTCCTTTCAGGACATGCTGTGAACTGCAGCTGCTGGGAACCCTCCAGTTTTCTCCCCTCATCTCCTAGCCTTGTCTTCTATTTGTGAGCTGGGCTCTATGGGGTCTAGTGGCCCCTTGTGGTGGACAATATCTCTGCTGCCCATTTCTGTGGGGGGAAAAGGAAATTCTGTATGCCCAACATTAATTTCTGCAAAATTCTGCATTGTGTAGTGGTGCAGAATTCCCCCAGGAGCAAGGCACAAATTATTCGGCCAGCCATGGGAAAGGCCTGCCTCATCACGCAGGAGCTTGCTCCATGAGGTGGGTACAGTTCCATTGTTCCTGAGGGGCAGAGTTGACCAGGGTACTCAAGGTCCCTTAAGTAGCTGTCCTTAAATATGACTCAACATTCTATAAGGAGCCTGTGGAGTAAGTGGAATGCAGTGATGATTTGCTCTCAGTAACCCAGGCTGCTGAGGTAAGACACAGCTGTATTCTGACCAAATATATTTTTTTCAGGCTTTGTGCTTTCAACTCACATAAGTTATATTCCTATAAAACAAGTGAAGTAGTAATGACTATGTGTATGAGCAAGGCTAACTATCAGCCAGGATGTGCTGCAGTCCCATTGCCAGTCCCAGGGGGCAAAGTAAGTTTCTTGCAGATACTCAGGGGAGAGTTCAGCATCAACGAGGAGCCTGGAAGAGCCCTTCAGCTGTGATCTGTATTGATCATTTGAGAGACAAGGTGGGGGAGGTAATATCTTTTATTGGACCAACTTTTGTTGGTAAGTGAGACAAGCTTTTGAGCTACACAGAGCCCTTCTTCAGGGCATGCCTCCACTGTGGAGACAGTGCTTTGGTTTTTCAGTTGTTCCCCTCTACCTACCAGCATAATCCCTGTCTTGCTAGGGTGTAATTTTCTCATTCATGTGCTGGTCTTGGCCAGGCACTGGGACAGCTGGGTATCAGGTTGTGACAGGCAGGAGGAGTTGGCTTAATTGTATAGTGCTAAAATTTGCACTCAGAACATCTTGCAAATTCTCAGCAGTTGCATATAAATACTAAAAAGGCAAAGGGAGAAAACTTCATAAGTGAGGGTCCAGGTGGCACAAGTGCAGTTGCCCATCACTACATCCCTCAAAGAAGACATTTTAGTTTCTCTGGAGCCCCTGACACCTCTCTCAGGCAGCAGAGTATCCTATGTGTATGGACATTTGCCATTTATCCATGAGGGGCAAGAGATCATCCATGAGCATCTCCAATGCTATTTCTATTTCAAATACTGGCCTGCAACCTGATTGGGAAGGATCAAAGGGTACGTCCATACTACCTGCCCGGGTCGGCGGGTAGCGATCGACTTCTTGGAGTTCGATATATCGCCTCCGAACGCGCTCCCGTCGACTCCGGAACTCCACCACCGCGAACGGCGGTGGCAGAGTCGACGGGGGAGCCGCGGACTTCGATCCCACGCCGTGAGGACAGGTAAGTACTTCGAACTAAGGTACTTCGAGTTCAGCTACGCTATTCGCGTAACTGAACTTGCATACCTTAGTTCGAACCCCCCCGCCTAGTGTAGACCAGCCCTAGGATACTGACTATGGACAGCCAACTATTTGACATTATAACTACTGTATTTTACAGTATGACCTCCTCTCTGACTCTTCTCTCCCCCATATTCCTCTATGTGCTCTCTTGCGCACACACTCTCTCTCTCTCCTGGATATGTGGATACATACTCTGTGCCCCATACAGCCTCTCTCATCCCACCAGCCCTCTTTCGGCTCCCCTTGGCTATTCTGATGTTCTCCCTACATTTGCCAAGACACATTGATTAATCACTGAATCACTGAAACAAGAGATACTTGTTAGGGCACTCAGTCCATATTTCCTGGGCAAATGCAGGTCATTTTCCTGTGATCTGGTGCTATCAGAATTATAGAATTCATAGATATTTAAGGGCAGAAAAGACTATTATGACTTCCTGCATAACACAAGCCATAGAATTTCACCCAATGATTCCTGCATCAAACTCAGTAACTTCTGATTAAGCTAGAGCATATCTTTTAGAAATATGTCCAATCTTGATTTAAAGCCACCAAGTGATGGAGAAGCCACCACATCCCTCAGTAGGTTGTTTGATCAGTTAATTACCATAACTATTAAAAATCTGCACCTTATTGCCAGTATAACTTTGTCTTCTTCAATATCCAACTTCTGTCTATGCTCCTCTCAGCCCTTCTTATCTTGCTTGGTGATATTATCTGGGAGCCACCTGATGCTGCCATTACCGATAGACTCCAGAGTTCTATGAATGTGTTAGATATAGCTTGGAAAATGTGTTGTTGCTACTGTGATAAGGCTCACAGAAAAGGGCTGTTTTCCTGAGTATCTGACTAGAATAATTTCTTACAGTCCCACTGCTACAGAGATAACCATAAACATGTGCCTCTGAGCTTTCCTGTATGTCATATACTCAGCTCCTGCAAGTTCTCTCATTTCTCCATTCCTGAGGCCTTTCCTGCACTGATTATTAGGGCTGTCAATTAATCACCATTAACGCACATGATTGACTAAAAAATTAATCACGATTAATCGCAGTTTTAATTGCACTGTTAAACAATAGAATGCTAACTGAAATTTATTACATATTTTGCATGTTTTTCTACCTTTTAATATATATTGTATTGTGTTGTAATTGAAATCAAAGTGTATATTATTTTTATTACAAATATTTGCACTGTAAAAATCATAAACAAAAGAAATAGTATTTTTCAATTCACCTCATGCAAGCACTATAGTGCAATCTCTTTGTCGTGAAAGTGCAACTTACAAATGTAGATTTTTTGTTACATAACTGCACTCAAAAACAAAATAATGTAAAACTTCAGAGCCTACAAGTTCACTCAGTCCTACTTCTTGTTCAATCAATCACTAAGACAAACAAGTTTGTTTACATTTACAGTAGATACTGATGCCCTCTTCTTATTTACAATGTCATCAGAAAGTGAGAACAGGCATTTGCACGGCACTTTTGTAAATAGCATTGCAAGGTATTTACATGCCAGATACGCTAAGCATTCGTATTCCCCTTCATGCTTCGGCCACCATTCTAGAGGATATGCTTCCATGCTGATGACTCTCATTTAAAAAATTATGCATTCATTAAATTTGTGACTGAACTCCAAGGGGGAGAATTGTATGTCCCTTGCTCGGTTTTACTCACATTCTGCCATATATTTCATGTTAGAGCAGTCTCGGACGATGACCCAGTACGTGTTCATTTTAAGAACACTTTCACCATGGATTTGACAAAATACAAAGAAGGTACCAATGTGAGATTTCTAAAGATAGCTACAGCTCTCGACTTGAGGTTTAAGAATCTGAAGTGCCTTCCAAAATCTGAGTGAGACAAGGTGTGGCACTTGCTTTCAGAAGTCTTAAAAGAGCAACACACTGATGTGGAAACTACAGAACCCAAACGATCAAAAAAGAAAATCAACCTTCTGCTGGTGGCATCTGACTCAGATAATGAAAATGAACATGCATCAATCCGCACTGCTTTGGATTGTTATCGAGCAGAACCCGCCATCAGCATGGATGCAGGTCCCCTGGAATGGTGGCTGAAGCATGAAGGGACATATGAATCTTTAGTGCATCTGGCATGTAAATATCTTGCGATGCCGGCTATAACAGTGCCATGCGAACGCCTGTTCTCACTTTCAGGTGACATTTTAAATAAGAAACGGGCAGCATTATCTCCTGCAAATGTAAACAAACTTGTTTGTCTGAGCGATTGGCTGAACAAGAAGTAGGACTGAGTGGACTTACAGGTTCTAACATTTTACATGTTTTATTTTTGAATCCAGTTTTTTGATACATAATTCTACATTTGTAAGTTCACCTTTCATGATAAAGAGACTGCACTAGATTACTTGTATTAGGTGATTTTAAAATACTCTCTTTTGTTTTTTTACAGTGCAAATATTTGTAATAAAAATAAATATAAAGTGAGCACTGTACACTTTGTATTCGGTGTTGTAACTGACATCAATATATTTGAAAATGTAGAAAAAAATCCAAAAATATTTAAATAAATGGTATTCTATTATTGTTTAACTGTGCAATTAATTACGTGATTAATTTTTTTTACTCGCATGATTCATTTTTTTAATCGCTTGACAGCCCTACTGATTATGCAGCTCTTCGCTAAGTCCCTTCAATATGCCCTTTTAGCTCCCTCAGCAGCATCAGGCTCTAGCCTATGCTAATTTTTATATGCTGAGTTGTGTGGACTCTGCTAGAATATCAGAAGAAGAGAACAGTTCCATGAGCTATTTCAATTTACAATTTGATATTCTGACAAACCAAACCAAAATTTCCAGTTAAAATTTTATTTTAACTAAAGCCTGAGTTTGCAACACGAGTATAGGCTGCAAAATAACCCATGAGCATATGCACGTACAACTAACACGACAGAAGCAACATAATGGAACAAGGCTGAGGATACAGAAAGGGAAAGAAAATATTATTGTTTCTTTCAGGATGAGATGTTAGTGCAATTAGTGCTCCTAAAGCGGGTGCAATGAGCCCCCATACATATTCACTTGCATGCTAACATGGTCTGCCCTGAATATAGTTGTATAAAGAAATACTGCCTTTCACACACACAACAGGCCCCAGACTCCATCAAAAGTAAGTGCCACTCTTGGCATCTTTCAGCTTAATTTTTCAACCTTAACTGCACTGGTAAATGGTATACGGTGTATAAGCTCTTTCCAGCGATTGTGGAGTGCTTTTTCACAAGAGTTGAAATCTCTGGCAAACAATTTCAGCTTGCTTTTCTTATATGCTTTTTCTTAGAATTACAACACACAGATTTACTGGTTTAAAAATACAGTAATACTAATCACTGGTTATAATACTTTATTCTATTGAAAGAATGATTGCAGCTGAAAATATTGCTTCTTTCCTTGATCAGCTGTTACAGCTGAGAATAAGAAATGATCCTTTAAATTAAGTTAATTAATATTTTCTTGGTGGAGAAATTAGCAGCTACCTATACTAGTAAAAGGTTGGTAATAGAGTACTAGGCAGGAAACTGGATTATATTCAGATACACTCATTTAAAAGACACAAGTTTTCAGCTGTTCACGCTAAGAAGGAAACAAACTATGACACCAGCACGCCATCCCTAAAATAATGAAGATGCTGAACTATTTCTAATTATGGAACAAGAAATAACTTGTAAACAGAACTAACATCTTAAAGTAAAAAAGAAGGAAAACTTCATTTTCATGAAAAGGCAAAACATTTTGATTTTTGTTGCAAACTGATTTTTTGGCATACATAAAATGCAGGAAAGGTCTCAAGAATCATTTTGTAGGTGAAATCTGTCCTTCATACATCAAAAGGTTTATTGTTACTATTTCACCACAAAAACCTAGCTGTTCAGTGAAATTTCAGCCTGGATTCACTCAGCAAAATGTAGCTATTTGGAGCAGTCTAAAATGTTATAATTTAAACAGCTAACGCACAAGCAAATAGCAACAAATACAGATGCCTGCATGTTAACAGGAGGTTCATCTGCAAGTCAAAACACTGATAGAAAATGGAACGCAAAATCAGATGCTGGATCCTACATACTGTGTTTTCAAGAAGTCTGCAGGTATATAACAGAGATAATATTCCAGTTGCTTTGTTAGCCTGATGCATCTCTTTCTTCCTTTATCTTTGATTTTCAATTTTTAGATGAATAATTTGAAAGTTCATATTTTTCTACAAAATTCTCTGCATTCTGGAATTTTTACTCCAAATCTTGTTTTCGGGTCCCTCTCAGAAAAAATATACATGGAAAGATGAGAGCTAAGAAAGCATGTTTGTATCTTATTCATAGATTCCACGGCCTGAAGGGATCATTGTGATCATCTAGTCTGACCTCCTGTATAACACAGGCCATTTAACTTACACAAAATAATTCTCAGAGCAGAACTTTTAGAAAAACATTCACTTTATTCTCTGTAATTTACTCTCACTGTTAAAAATGTATGCTTTATCTTACCTGATCTTCATAGAATATCCTTAGTTCTTCAGTAAACATTATAACAGAACAGTACCACTTCAGTGACAGATGATCCTGGCTGAAAAGAACTTTGTCACAAGTTTGTTTTTATCTTTTAAAAAAATTAGAATAAATTAATTTTCTTTATAAAGATCATCTTTCTACATGACACACTGTGCTATGGAACAATTTGTAATATCAGTGGCTGCAAATAACACAGCTAAGTGTTACTCTCATTCACGTACTCCAAACGTAAATTCAGAGAGAATAAAAATGAATCCTTTCATTTACTTAAAATTATCGTCCTAAAACTACCATTGATATCTACCACCTTGCTACAATACAAACCACTGGTTCTTTAACTGAGAAAGGTAAACAAAGAGGGCAAAAAAGCTTCACCCAGTTTGGTTCTGTAGAGAATATTCACCAACTCTATTTCCAGCCATATGCTTTCACTAAAAGCAGTGTTGTGACATTACTATAAGGCTTTCAGAGTCATAAGAAAAATAAGGGACTCAAGATTGTCTTCACTTCAAGTCAATGATGTCTTCATCAAATGAAGTAGTGAGATGAAATGGACTGCTAGATGGTGGGCTCTCCTCCCGGTTTGCTGCAGTATCAGGATCTGAACTAGTGGAAAGGTGACGCCCTTCAGAACTGCTTTCAAAAGAGCTTGAAATTATTCTGCAGGTAGGAAGGCAAAATCTCTGTGAAAACACTTAGATCAAAGCAAGAAGCAAATGAACAGTTATCCCTGGGTGCAACCAGGTTAGTCTGAAGACAGATCTATGACCTTGGAATAGTTTGACCCCTTTCCTTTTAACTCTGATTTTTCAGAGTATTCTCTCATATTCCCACCAATCTGGACAATAGAAAATGCACACAAATATCAAGTTTACAGACAATCAAATATCCCCAGCAGTTAATGTTCACGGATGGCATCTCAAACAAATATTTTATATTGTCATTTCTAGTCAAAATATTTAAATCAATTTACTGTTATTCTCTGTAATTTAAAATTGTGTTAATGAAAAAAATCACCAGTCATTGTCTGGGCCAAATCCTGCCTTTGCTCTTCTCAAGTGTAGATTCTATAGTGCGCTGAGTATTGCAGGGAGCGGGAAGGCTGAGGGGGAGGCAGTTTAGAGAAATTCTATATACGCAGCAGGATTGTGGAAAAGAGGGAACAGGGTTTCTTCTCCACTTTGGTGGGGTCCCACGCTTCTTTCTAGCGGTGGGTCAGGATAGCGTCTCCTCTCTCAGAATCCACCCCCCTCAGTTTATGATGGGTGGGGAAATTCTGTCCCCAAGCGGCCTTCCCATTTCTGGGCCTACTAGGCCCTCACTGCTTCACTGGGGCTTCTGGCCTGCTAGGTGGACATCGAGTGAGAGGAAAGGGGGGGAAGGGGAGAGAAAAGGCCTGGTCCCACCCTCTACTCTGGGCCCCAACAAGTAGCAGCCTCACGCTGACAGTTTCCACGAAATCTGCTAGCTTCCCTGGGTTACTTCCCCACACCCCTTGGCTTATTGTCTCCACTTTGCTTGGGCAGGGTTCCTCCCGACTGTCTTGCTGGGGTAGGGAGAGCCCCTAGTCTCTGGTAATCCTGGGCATGGCAGCACCACACCAAATGCACGGCTCAGTCTCTCTCCTCTGGCAGGGTCCTTTTTTCAGGTCTTTGGCCCTGGAAAAGGGTCCTTAGCTCCTGCTTAGGGTAGGGTTTCTCCCCAATCTCTATATCTGTGGGATTTTCCCCTGGTCCTTATTAGCTTCCGCACCACTCAGCTCACCTTCACTCTCACACCTATCACCCCGACTGGCAGTGGGGGAAGGCTTTTAACCCATTCTGGCAGGTTTTTAATTGACTCCAGGTGTCCTAATTAACCTGGAGTAACCCCTGCTCAGTTACCAGGGGAAGAGGGACCTGCTTATCCTGAGGCTAATACCTTCCTTCCTGCACTCTCCTGTAGCTGTCTGGCCTGACCCTGTCACACCAATGAATCCATAATCTGCAAATCTGTTTGCCAAAATCCTTTTGAGGGAAGCCCAAACATGGTAGTTATCTTATCAAGACCCATTTAGTCTGGTTTTGTTCATAAGTCCATGATTTGGTTCCTAGGTATACAGGCAGATATAATTCAAAAAGGCTATAAACACCTAGAAACCAGAGATGATATGAAAATATTGACAATCCTTAGCCAAAATTATTACTGGTCCCAGTTCTGACACTTCCGGGGCAGTGTTATGGAATTTTTTTTTAAACAGTTTATAGTTTAAAATTATCATTAGTGTTACAGTACAACCCAGCAGCCTCACTCAGGGTCAGGACCCAAGGATTTTACCCTCTAATTAAGTGTGATTCTTTTTTAAATCCTCCTCTTTACCTGTCACTGCTTGTTGACCTTATTGCTGCCTGCTTGTGGTCTGATGGTTTTCGAGGAACCTTCTTTTGCTTCTGTGCTACTTCTGATTTGGGAACTTTCTCATCCAAGAGGCCTCAATAAAGGAATAAAATACTTAGTTTTCAGAAAAGAGATTAAACATTCATGGGTCAGTTATAGATACAATACCCTTCATTGGCTTCAGACACTGGCTACGGTATGACTGGGTTAGAGTACAGACCTACTGTGTGCATTAGCTAATCGGACACCGATTACCAAAGTATTTTATGTTTTCTTTAAAGCATGTAGCCTTTTCACAAAGAGGCTGTTTTTTTCACCAGCTGACATTTTATTTCTGTAATATTTTCTGCTATATGTCACTCCAGAAATCTAAATGGGTGATAGAGACTCCAGGTAGTATAATTGGGAATTGATTGTATCAATCGAGAGTCTTTACCCAGCAGTTCTTTGCGTGTCCTGCTTGCAATTTCTTTAATTTCCATACGAGACAAAGATAATGAGTGACTGACAGGAGCTGAGGCAATAACACTGGAAGTTGAGGTGGTGATGGCCTTGGGGACTAATGGTGACTTCAGAGGTCGTTCAATGCTCCTCCCAACCAGGTTACTGAGAGGAATTTTGAATAAGTTTTTATACTGAACTTCACCTGAAACACAGAAAAAACAACCAGAAAGAGATTTTCATATTTTCACAGTAATGATAATTTGACACATTACTTTTTATCACTTGAGTGGTCGCAACATGTTCAGCTGGTCATAACATAGACATGGCCATTTACCTGCAGCGCTTACCATCTAAATAAGCAACTGGGCAGTAACTTCACAGGGACATGTGTACCTCTTTGTAGCCCTGCTTTCTTTGGTAACATTGCTTAAACTAATACTGTTACTGGTACTTTATAACTCTGAAACTGTGCTATAAGTTCTTCTTCGAGTGATGGTCCCTATGTGAATTCCAATCACGGATGGGCATGCGTGCCATGCGTCGGAGCTGTTCATATTAGTATTTGTTGATTCACATGTGCATCCACCACATGGTGCGTCCGAGGCTTTAAGAAGCTGTGCGGGTCGACAACACTCCAGTTCCCTCTTACTGTTGCATGGCCATAGTCAGAACCCTCATTTCTCTATCTTCATTGCTATTCTTTCAAAAATTACAGTCTCTGATGGTATACTGTATATAGTTAGTTATAGAGTAGTTGTCCGTCCTCATTTTCCCTTACCTTGTAGTTATTAGTTTAGTTAGGAATTAGCTGTAGGAATTCCCAGAACACCGAAGGTGCCTATACTGTCTGGGTGAAGCTCACGTAGCTACATGCTTTTCCATCTGCTGCTCCTTCCTGCCTAAAACTCAGGAAGCTTGTGAGCTTCATCTCCGCAAATTCCTAATGGAGGGGGCTATGTACCCACGCCCTCCATAGGAACCAGCAATGACGGACCATCGCTCTGCCTGGCAGTCAGCTCCGCTCCAGGCCAATCCCACCCAGCACCAGTGGCACCTCCACATCCTTCCAAGCACCATGCTCATAAGCAGCACTCGCATGGACACAAGGGCAAATCCCCGATGGAGACTGCTCCAAAGGGCAGCTTTTCCTCCCTGAGCTGTGCCAGGTCAGGTGAAAAGTTGCGTTCAGAAGAGGAGGCCCTCCAGTTAAGAAGTCCCGCTTGGAGCATAAGTCTTGGCACCCTGTTCCCGCGATGACAACTTCAACCAGGCGGCACTTCAGCCTTCACCACTGTCACCGTCCACTCTGCCAGGATTGTTGGGGGTCTCCCACCCGGCCCTGCACACACTAGGATGCCTGTCCCCATTAACACCCACGGCTGAACTGCTGCTCCTGTTTGTGGGCTCTCCAATGCACTGCTCCGATGGCTCTACCTCTGCTGGAACGATCTTTGGGCTTGGACTGGTCCTCCGAGGTGGACTCGCCTTTCTCTCCTGCCCGCTCATACAGCCCGGATACTAGAGGACCACCCTATCCTTCACCTTATGGGCACTTCGTGGATCCATGGTTCACCTATCCAAGGGAACCATCGGTTCCAAGCGACCCATACGCTTGGCTCTATTGGGCAGCTTGGGACCCATACCAATGGTGGATGCATCACCAACGTTCTCTGTCGACTACTGCAACCTATGACCCTCCTGCGGATGCTCCCATTCCACTGAACGTGCCCGCACCAATGGCGCCTCTGGTACCGCTGGCACCAGGGTCAACACCAGTGCCTCCTCCACCCTGGATGATGCTCTCATACCCTCCCCACCCGCTCTCCTACAGATGACCATGCCTAATATCAAGCTCTCTTGCGATGCATGGCCAATGATCACAATCTTCCCATAGAGGACATCCAGGACCCTCAGGATCAATTCCGGGATATCCTTCAGCCTCCAGGCTCCACTCACAATGCCCTGCCCATCCCTAATGTCATTCTCCAGCTGGCATCATGTACACCTACCCTGTGCCAGTCAAGGGTATGGACTTCCTTTTCCAACATCCACTCTGTAACTCCTTGGTAGTCCAAGTGGCCATGGAGCACGCCCAACACCACCACTTCCACTCTACCCCTCTGGATCGTGCAGCCAAAAAAACTTGACCTTATTGGGCATAAAGTCTATTCCTCAGCAGGACAATTCCGCATTACGAGTTACGAAACCATACTGGCCAAATGTGATTCCTACTCACATGCAACACTGGCCCAATTAATTGAATTCCTCCTCCCGGATAAGCAGCAGGAATTCCAATCTCTAGTTGATGAGGGCAGAGTGGATGCCGCCAACGCCGCTTCCCAGTCACTGGCCCCCGGTGACAGAGACTCCAGGTAGGCTCGATGACGAATAAACCTTTCTCCCAAAAATGTCCAACTTTTTCACCTCCTTATTTTTGGGAATAGCCTCCGGTTGTCCCTGTCTTTCCCGCTCATTGACAACAGACACTACTAGTGAGTTCGGGGAAGGGTGGGTATACAGGTATTCATACCCTTTAGCAAGCACATAGTACTTGCGCTCTGCCCACTTGGAAAATGGGGGTATAGATGCAGGAGTCTACCAGAGGGTCTTGGTAATCTTGGCCTCCCCCTCATGTACTAGCAGCATGATTCTAGCAAATGCTACGGAGCTGAGGATGTCCAGAGGCTCCTTTAGCTCCTTGGTTTCTAGTCCCAAGTTCGAGGCTACCCTCCTCAAAATCTCCTGATGAGCTGTGCCATTGTCCTGGGTGCCATAGGCGGGGGTCCCATGATGGCCTCATCGGGGGATGAGGAAGAGGATGTAGGTGCAGCAAGAGTCCCCACATCTATGACCTGCTCGGCATGGCCTTCTTCCCCATCTGTTGGACATGGGGGGGTCACAGGCATGGCAGCCTCCGTCTCAGGTGGGCGGGAGACCATGGCAGAGGACTTGTCAGAGATTCCTGACATTGACTTATGCCTTTGGGGCGGCTGCGTGAACCCCACAGGTTCCAAGGGTGCCACAGCATGGGCCATTGACCCTGTGGCCATGGTAGTGCTGACAGGGAGAACCGGTGTTGCCACCTATCGGGGTTCTTGGTCCGACTCCGAGCCCAGGGATGGAGGGCCATATTCCGGAGACTGGGACCACACCAAGGCCGACCAGGCGTCTTGGTCCGGCTGTGTCCACCGCCACACTCTGAGTGGGATCTGTATGTGGGAGATAAACCACTGCGTCAAGATCCTGGTGTCTGGCATCGGCATTTGGCGGATCCACGACGGTACCATGGCAATCTACACCAAGCAGTTTCCAACCGGTTTCGGCCTATAGAGCGGAAGCGGGAGCAAGAGAGTGACCAACGCCGCGATGACGAGTGCTGATGCTGGTATAGCAACCTCTGGCTATAGGCCGGTGACTGATACCAAGAGTCTTGACGGAGGTTACCGCTACAGCGGCAGCAATCTGAAGGCGAGCAACACTCCTGGGACCAGGGTCGCGGGGATGAACGTGCCTCAGTAAGTCTATGCCATACCACCGGTGATTGAGGCTTTGAACCTGCAGAGTGATGGCCGGAGCCTGGAGACCTGTGCCGAAGGCTCCAATTGGTATGTAGCCCTATGTCCGAGGCGTGGAGGCTCTGCATGGACGAGCACTGGCGGGATGCTCCCTGACGTGGTGAGCGGTACCGCACTGATGGGGATTGAGGGGGTGGTCCAAGGGCAGGTTTACCCCTTGATTTGGGAGCTGCTGTCGCCAGTGTGGGCGGCACCGGGATGGACAACTATCCTGCGCTGCCTGTAGGGCCTCTGGGGTCGACGGCATTGCCAGGTGCCAGACTGTCATGCTGCTGTCCAGGGTGGCCAGCACATCCCGGGATGGGCTAACCTGCTCAACTGAAGCTAGGGCCCGACTCTCACTTGGAGGCAATGAGCCACCATTCGTTGTGTCTAGGCTTGCCTCCTTCCCTCTCCTTGCCCTCCCAGTCTTCCTCTTTTTCCTGCTTGGTGCCGGGGAGGTGGATTGTCATCTGTCTGATGATGGCACCCATGGGCCGCTCCGCATTGACACCATGGTGCTGGGTGTGGAGTCCGATCTCAGATGCTCCGGTACTGGTGTCAGCACTGACTCCATAAGGAGTGCTTCAAGTTGGATGTCCTGCTCTTTCTTAGTGCGAGGCTTAAAGCTCTTGCAGATTCGACACCTATCGCTGACATGAGATTCTCCCAAACATCTTAAACAACTGCGGTGGGGGGGTAACTGATGGGCATGGGTTTCTTACAGCAGTCGCAGTTCTTAAAGCCCAGGGAGTGGGGCATACTCCATCCCAAGTCTAAGTCCCGTCTGGGACAACTAAAACACACTAAGGGAACTAATACTAGTTGATATAACTATGTACAATAGAAAGGTTTGCAATGAACAGTTCTACAGAAAAAAAGGTTTGCGGAAGCAAAGGAATGTACTAGCACCATCACTGGTGGTAAGAAGGAACTGAAGGTGGGGGGAGCCAGCGGCACCCCTTATATCACAGCATACGCACGCCACTCCAGTGGGCGCCAGACCCAGTCCCCTACGGATACCACTGAGGGAAAAACTTGTGGCATTGGTGCATGTGGCAAGCACACACACCTAACATGGAATGGACATGAGCAAGCACTTGAAGAGCTAAAATTATTACTTTCCCTGTTTTTTTCTATCACAGCTATATAGCAGCAGAAGCATATTTAACTGAGCCAGAGAGATGTACAGCAGTGGCTCTCAACCTTTCCAGGACTACCGTACCTCTTTCAAAAGCCTGATTTGCCTTGAGTACTCCCAAATTTCCCCTCACTTAAAAACTACTTGCTTACAAAAATCAGACATAAAAGCACAAAAGTGTCATGGCACACTATTACTGAAAAATTGCTTACTTTCTCATTTTACCATGTAATTATAAAATAAATCAACTGTGATATAAATATTGTACTTACATTTCAGTGTATAATATATAGAGTAGTATAACCAAGTCATTGTCTGCATGAAATTTTAGTTTGACTTTGCTAGTGCTTTTTACATAGCCTGTTGTAAAGCTAGGCAAATGTCTAGATGAGTTGATGTACCCTCTGGAAGACCTCTGCGTACCCCCAGGGGTACTTGTACCCCTAGCTGAGAACTACTGGTGTACAGTGTGTGATCTTGTTATTGGGCCCTTGTCATTTCATATTTATCCCCCCTACTGTTACTCCATTGATAGTGTCATATCTAAAGTGATATTGCAAGCTCTTTGGGGCTGGGGCTGCCTAATTACTATTTTCATTCTATAAAGAAACTAATACTCCCGTGGTGAAAAGAGCTGGGTGTTGGGAGGGTGTCTCAGTTCAGTTCTTAGTAGGTAACTACTGATGGGGATTGAACCTCCCCCCATCATAACTGGTATCTTTGTTTGCAGTCTTATCCCTGAAAAACAGTTGTCAAAGATTCAGCAGGCCATTGAAACTGGATTCTCCTCCTTCTCTTCCTAGGAAAGGTCCCTCCAGAGCAGTGCTGAGGGAATATTGGCAGGTGGTGAAGTAAAGCAAGCGTGCACAACCACTTCTATGGATGAATAGAAAATTTCGGTCTTCAGCCAGGAGGGCTATCAATCCAAAATCTTTCACCATCTCCAAATTCACGAAACCAAAAGCCCAGAGGTATTGGAAATGTGATAATTGCCAGAGTGATTCAAAGCCAACACACAACCAGCCCCAACAATACTTTACCTTCCGCTGAGGAAGAAGGAAATTCTGGCATTTCATGAGCTGTTGGAGTCTGAGGAGAACTGTTTGAACTAGTTTCCTTGGAACTGCTATTGGATGATCCACTTACTGTTCCAGTAGCTTTAAAATAAATATCTGACTGAAATGACAAATAACACATTGTTAGCACAGCAAGACTTCCCAGTTTATCATTAAGACTGTGCCCAAAGAGTTGTCCTTTAAATGGTGCAGCCACTGTATACTGATTTGCCAATGGAAAGACCTTAAAGACATCTGGAGCTGGCCCTGGGAGGATCACCCCAGAGTAAAAGAATCCTCTGGTGGTATACAGTTGGCAGAGCAGCCAGCTCCTACATGATGCCCCTACTTGCAGTTAAAGAAAGTGGCATGGCCTGGGCTTTCCAGAGGGCTGTCAATTCCTGACAGGCCCCTTGGCCCTGTTGGCAATTAGTGCACATTAGACAATGCACATTAGAGTAGCCTGAAGGGTAAAGGTGACCAGCCCAGATGGCTCCAGGAATGGGAGAAGGTCAAAAACAGCACCGAGCCATATTGGCACACTCCTGCCCTCCCAGGTATGCTGTGTGCTCCTCAAATACAACTGAGGAACTGGACCAGAGTTCAAAGGTTTGGCTCAATAACCAACTGGTGTTCATATGAAGTTAGAAAATGTAGCCTAATCTTTCCTTTACTATCATTGCTCCTCATTACAAATAGAGAATTCTCCCTCCTTTTTTTCAGGTGCATATATAAGGGCTAAACACAAAACACATTGAGCCATCTTCATCCTTGAAATCATGGAATTACCCAAGGATGAAGTTGGCCTATTTGCACTTACTCCATGCACTCACATCTGGTGACTCACAGAACCCTTTACTCTGTATTCAATCAGAGGAATGTCAAGTGGAAAAGAGAAAGGAGTATTCCTAACTATGTAAAATGAAAGAAACTGGGAAAGACATTGGAAAAGAAGCATCTCTGGGTGAGCAATGGTAATATAAATGATAGTTTTCAGAGTAGCAGCTGTGCTAGTCTGTATTCGCAAGAAGAACAGGAGTACTTGTGGCACCTTAGAGACTAACACATTTATTTGAGCATAAGCTTTTGTGGGCTACAGCCTGAAGTGGGCTGTAGCCCACGAAAGCTTATGCTCAAATAAATGTGTTAGTCTCTAAGGTGCCACAAGAACTCCTATAAATGATAGTGCTGCCCTTGGATTTGATTTTATACTCAAAAAAGGAATATGTATGGTCACTGCAGCCAATGAAATGTGCAGTCCTGTGCTTCTTTAAGATCATACATCTATGTATACTGTTTCAAATTACATATATAATCTGCACCCTAACTTGCTCATGTAGGATCAACTATGTTTGTGATTTTAATAGACTGTTCTGAAGGTGATTGTTTCCATTCTATGCTTGCACACTCAGAAGTCTGTGTTACCAGGAACTGCACATACATATTGTAATGAGACCTCACACAGGGGCCCAATACAGTTTTCCTATGTCTTACCCTTGATGCAACAAGTTGAAGTTCAGGCACCACAGCTGTGTGGACTAGGTTCCCATTCACCACTAATCGTATCTCTATGGAATCAGTAGTGAAAGCCAGGATATAAGGGAAAGCACAAACTGCAAGGGAAAAAGGGCTGCTATTACTGAGAACAATTATGAACATATATTTGTATCAGATGTTTTACAAAAGCACCTAGAGCTTTTAAAAGATTCTAGAAGTTTCCTGAAAATCTGACCTCCTCTAACATCTCCGCTCTCTAGTGTAAATATTTTAGAAGTTTTTAAACAGCCTCTAAAATGCTCATGGATGTCTAACTGCCTAAAGCCTGTGTGACTGCCTGACTCTCCATGTTTAGTAGGGTGTAGATGAAATCTCTCAAATAGAGCAGAAGGAAATGAATGGGCTGAGGAGAACAAGAAAAAAAAGCCAATGATCTCAGAATTTTGTTTCTGCATGGAAAGAATCTGTCAAAGGCTCCTTGCTTTTCTAAACTGGCAAATGCAAAAATCTAGGTGAACTGGCACAGCCCTAGAACTGAGTGTGACATGGCTGCATTTCTGTAACACCCACTGCTGCTCCCGTAGTGGCCAAGTACAATTCCAAACTGTAGCAGGGTGGTTACGTGCTCCTGCCCTGAGGGGTTTAAAAAGCAGCCCCCGAGAGGGCTGCAGCTCTAGAATTGGGGAAGCAGCCGCAGCTGGGTCACGCCCCAATCAGGCCACAGCTGGCCTGTATAAAAAGGCTGTGAGCCAGGAGCCCAAACAGTCTCCCTCTGCCTGTAGAGGGAGAAGGGCCTGGCTGCAGGGAGCTGGAGACAGGGTACTTGAGTGGTGAGGAAAGGCAGAGGAGCTGGGGAGCTTCAGCCTGGAAAGCCCCAGGCTACGGCCTAGCATAAGGCCAACAGGTACTGGGGGTTGCAGAGGGCAGCCTAGGGGTAGGCCAAGGCAGCAGGTCCAAACCCAACCTTGCCAGTGATGATTAGGCTGATACTGCAGTCTGCCCCAGGGCATGGGGCTAGACGATGACTAGCAGTAGCCTTATACTGAGATGAAGTGGGACTAGTGCGTGGGGGATCCCCAGGGAGGGGAGACCCTAAGACTGAGGGGTTACTGCCAGGGGCAGCACCCCAGGTACAAGGGCACCGGGTCCGGGAGGGACACGGGGGCCAGAGGACAGGTGGATCACCAGCCTGCAGAGGGCACTCCGGGGCTGGAATGAGCTAATTTCTGAAAGTCACCAGCAGGAGGCGCCACAGGGGTGAGTCCACACCTCTACACAAACCAAATGAAGATGTTAAACCATCCTACTAGGTTACTACAGTCTTTTCTTACCAATGGCATAAGGAACCTGATTCCAACTAAAGTGGAAGTCTGATGCCGATGTCTGGACCAAAGGAGTACCCCCATTATAGGGGCATACCTTTCTGTAGTAGCAGACATCTGTAACAAAAAACATCTGTTACCTCACATAGAAAATGACACAAATTGATATTAAATAAAATGGCTTAGAAAATTTGATTATTTCTTCCCATACAGCTGTTAAAACCATAAGAACATTTACTGACTACAATTTTTTAAAGGGAGGAAAAACGGGTAATATAGAATATATACTATATTGTGTCTCATCTGTGGTAAAATCCGATTTTAAGTGTCTACTTTGATGTCAAAGCTATTTATAATTTATTTTACAATTGTAAGAATTTTACAATTCATTAATCTTTTATGAAATCATGTGTTTGCTTGTTTCCTGATCCTCCATTACTTGTCTGTGGCTAGAGAGACAGGCAAGAAATGTTCTGAAGTTGACATCAATGGCACAGTATCTGTCAGCCAGCACGAAACACCCTTTAAGCAGTCATACATTAGCACAGTTCACACTCCCCAAAGACTGAAATGTACAGAGAGGGGAAACTTCCATATGAGGCCTGGGGGATATTAGACAGAGAGGTTTTATTAATCAAATGACTTGTACACCCAGTCTCTCAGGAACTGCAGTGTTATTTTTACAATGGCTCAAATTCTATCATGGTTTTCCTGCACTGCATGTTTTTCCATCAGCAAGTGCTTCTACAGCACCTTCTTCTAATCATAATACTAGTAATTTTCCAATACTAAAAAGCAAAAAGGAAAGAATAAAAGCATAGGTCAGCCAATAAGAGGCAGGACTCCACTGACTGGCTTTTAAAATCTGGATTCATTGATTACTCAAAGAACATTATTATTGCAGTGATTATCCAATGTGACTATGAATCCCCATCTATTTCCCTAATTGCAGGATTTCTTTCAATTATTAATTATAAAAGCCAGGAATAATATGCTTAAAAATTATCAGTACATCTGCAAAGTCAAAGCTGAAATCAAGAAAGTCACCATCTTTCTATGAGTAGTACATACAACACGGATTCTAGTAAAACAGCAAACCAGCTTACAAATCCCTATTCTTTTTATTTACTCTATTTACTTGGACTGAACTCTTGAATTTTGTCTGAAAGGATGCCATTGCTCCCTCACATGGCTAGTCTTTTGTATTAACAGGGACTTATATGGACTTCATTACTGTAATGTTTGAGCACCTCACAATTTTTGATGTATTTATCCTCACAACATCTCTGTGCTGTCAAGAAATGCTATAACATTCATTACAGATAGTGAACTGGACAGAGACTAAGGCCCAATTTCTTAAAGGTATTTAAGCATTGCTTCACTCAGTGTTGCAGTGCCTACCTAATTTAAGACCCTAAGTCTCATTTTCAAAAGGAATTTTGGTAGTTGAGCCTAAATTCCATTGACTGTCAATGGGATTAGGCTCATAAGTGCCTGAACCCTTTTTGAAAATGACACTTAGGCTCCAAAATGAGGTAGGCATTGCAGTGCGGAGCACAGCAATGCCTAAATACTTTTGAAAAGTTGGGGCCTAATTGTTTTGCTCAAGGTTACACAGGAAGTTTGTGAAGGAGCAAGGAATTGCATCAAAGTCTCAGGCAAGAGTCCTAATCACTGAATGGTTAATTAAAGATTGTGAGGGGCTCAGACACTCTGGTAATGGGGTCATATAAGAAAGTGAGGTGATTATAATAATGGATATCTCATAGCTGACATTTTGGTGAGTAATTAACACCAGAGGTGGTTCTCCAAAATTGGGGAATTTCATTTGTACACCAGAAAACAGAAGCAGGTAGCTGATGTTTCTATATTCTGCACAGCTTGTCATAAAACAATAATGAAAATTATATTGAAAAACTGCTAACTTAGCAATATGTAGAATCATATCGCACAGATAAGCAGACTGATATAATTCATGTTTTTAAACTTCCTTTGCTATTGCCCGGATCAAATAAAACAACACTTACAGTTATAACACAACAGAAGACCAGCTTCACCATCTTCATATACATCAATAGCTGCAACAAAATTAACCTGCAATGATAATGGGTAAGGGTAGTGGGCAGACTGGATACTGAGGTTATTACAAACTGCTTTTGAGAAAAATGCAACACTTTGTACCAGAGTCAGTGGAGATACACTCCTGCAGCTCAGAACAAAATCTGTCCTTTTCAAGTGTAGCCTTCTGTAGCTATGCCTTTATTTGGCATTCATTGTAAAGCCACTCTTAGTAAGGGATTCGATTAGTTTTCCAATCAATATTTTCTATAGTAACATTATAATGTAGTAATAGAACTTATTTGGAAACACAAATGTTTAGAAAAGGGAAGTTACTTACCCTTCATAACTGGAAATCTGTAGATTCTTCAAGATCTGTAGTCCCTATCTGTATTCCACTGTGCGCTGATGTGTCAGAGAGTGGCGATTTCTAGCAAGTAGTGTCTGTCTGCGCCTACATAGTTGTTCCCCTCGGGTTCCAGACTGAAGGCATAAAGGATGGTGCAGACTGACGCCTCTCCAGTTCCTCTTACTGCAGATCAGAGAGGATCCGAAGTAGAGGGGAATAAGGGCAGGTAGTGGAATACAGATAGGGACCACACATCTTGAAGAACTCCAGTTATGAAGACTACTTAAATTCCCTTGTTTCTTTGAGTGCTGGTCTCTGTGTGTATTCCACTGAGAGTGACTGACAAGCAGTACTCAGAGAAAAGGAGGATGCAGCTGGTATGGCTGCTTGCAGAACCGCTACCATAATGTCTCATGAATGTGTGGCTGGAACTCTACATCACTGCCTGGCAAATGTCAAGCAGATGTACTTGTTGGAGTAATGGTACTAAGGCTGCCTGTGCTCTTGTAGAGTGAGCCCATACCCTGCATGTGATAAGACAGTAGATAAAGTAGAACGCAGCCAGAGATCCTCTTGGAGGAAATAGCTTGTCCTTGGACTCGTGCTACTGCTGCCAGAAACAGCCTAGGTGACTGTGATTTGTTCTGTTCTCTGTAGGTAAAAGGCTACAGCTTGTCTCATATCATGGAGATGAAGTTTCCTTACTTTAATGGATGTGTGGGCCTTCAAAAAGAACACAGGTAAGTGCATATTCTGGTTTATGTGAAATTCCTAAACTGATTTAAGAGTGAATTTCAAGTATAGCTGTAGTGAGATCTTGTCTTTATGAAATGTAGTATAAGAAGGATCTGCCATTAGGGCCCCCAACTCGCTTATTTGTCTGGCTGAGATGATAGCAGAAAGATAGGGAATCTTCATAGATTGGTAAAGCATCAAGTTAGAAGGGTGGCACAGTGACTGTTGGAAGCACTAAATTAAGATCCCATTGAGGGGTTGGTTTTATTACTCGTTGTAAAGTTCTAATTAAAACCTTTTAAAAACTTGGAGGTGATTGGGTGAATACGGCAGTATAGCTGTCTGATGGAGGGTGATGTGCTGATTGCTGTTAGGTGAACCTGTATGAAGCTAAGGGAAAGGCCAAACTTCTTGAGCATAAGAAGGTAATGTGAGATCAGCTATACCTGCTGACTCAGGAGACTCACAGAGCTGCTGGGCCCAGATAGAGAAGTGCTTGCACTTGACGAGACAAAATTTTCTCATGGAGTCTGTTAAGGCTGATTCCCCACTCCAGCACTTCGAGTGCAGAAGCTGGGGGCCCGCAAGGATTCTAAAAATTAATACTGGCTACTCCAACCTGGTATTAAACACCCAAGGTCACAGTTTCTCTCTGACCTTGGATGGGTAGATGCTGCCACCACCCAAGTGCAAAAAAACCCCCTTGGAACCTAGGAAGGCTCACTGGGGAATTCCTTCCTGTGAGGTACCCTTAAGCCCTTTCACACCCCCTCTCCCCAGGGAAGAGCTCAAAAAGAAAACAAAGGAAATTAGCTGTTGCCCCCAGCTAATTATACAACATATGCACAAACCTCTTAGGACACCAAAATCTAATCCTGTTCTTAAAAAAGGTAAATTTTATTAAAAACAAAAAGAAAGAAAATATACATCTGGAATTTAGGCTTTTGCTAGATTAAAAAAAGCAATTACAAAAATTAAGCATCAAGATAACTCTCTTGGTTTAGCTTAAACGTTACAAGCAAAACAAAACCATCTGGGGTTAGCACAGAGGAGTCCACAAGCCAAAAAGAAATAAAATAACCCTAATCGTATCTTCCTGGACATTCCCTGATTACTTACATATTTGGAGTTTCAGATAAGTAGGGTTGAGGTATGATTTGATGCTTTTTCATACCTGGTTTTAAAGCTTTTCACAGCATAGCTTCAGCCCTGTCCCGCTCTGTCCCCTCTATCAGGAGAGCAACAACAGAGAAAGGGAAGTTCCCCCCTCCCCCAATTTTAAAAAGTTCTGGCCCTGCCATTGGCTCTTTTGATCAGGTGCCCACTCCCTTTCTTTTACCTAGCCAGGGAGACTTTTTAACCCTTTACAGGTAAAGCAAGCAGAGAACAGCCACCAAGAGGGACTTTATAGCTAACTCGCTGGCTGGGTGTCCATAAATGGGAGCTACCTCCCCACTTCATTTATCACAGAGTCCACTCTACTATTAATAAGGATGGCTTGAACATTCTGGGAACAAGAACATTGTAGAGCCGATGCCCATCCAAATACCAACCTATGAGATGAAGAATTCTGGGTTGAGATGTCGGATCTTGCCTTTGTCTTGAGTCACGAGGTATGGAAAGGAATTAATGCCGACTGGTGGTCAGGCTGACATGTGCAGGAGAACTGGAAACTAGAACCTCCTGATCCATCTGGGCATGATGAAATTGACTCATGCTTTATCACCTCGGCTTCTGTAATACTCAAGGAAGTGGTGGGACAGGTAGAAATGCATAGTTTAGGTGGTCTGTCCAAGAAAGAAGGAAAGCAGTGCTGCTGGAGAATGGCCATGACCTTCCCTATAAAAAAAAGTTACTAACCTTCGTAACTGTTGTTCTTTGAGATGTGTTGTAGGTATATGCACATCCCAAACACAGTCGCCACAAAATTTTCCCTCAGTGGTATCTGTAGGGGTGGTTCGAGCCCCCTCTGGTGCTGCGTCCTCACAGCACCAGTATAAAGCCCCCAGCTGACCCTGCACTCCCCTCAGTTCCTTCTTTTTTGACTAGCTTCGATGTAGAGGGGGAAGAAGGCAGGTCATAGAATGGACATATGCAACACATCTTAAAGAACAGTTATGGAAGGTTAATAACAGCTTTTTCTTCTTTGAATGATTGCACATGTGTATTCCACTCTATTTGACTACCCCAAGCAGTTGCGCAGGTGGTAGGATCGACGTTTATGGACATGCTGACTGCAACATTGTCCCTGAAACTGACTAAAAACTACTTACAATTAACCAAACTATATATAATTATAGGAAAAGGAATATCACTGAGAACTTGCCAAAGCAAGGAGAACAGTTCCAGCAACCTGTCCAGGTGGTAAGAAGGACGGGAAGGGGGTGCAGGTTCGGCTGGTCACTTTCTACCAGCATACGCAGCACCAGAGAGTGCTCGAGCCATCTCAACAGGTACCTCTGAAAAATTTCTGGTATATGCTGCACTTCCTGTTTGTCTTAGAGGCAAATGGGTCTTGGATAGGGGTTTCCCACTGAGTGAAGATGCTGTTCACCCCTGAACTGTGCAATTCCTACTCATGGTCAGTGACAAAGTACCTGCTGAGGCTGTCTGCCAGTGAATTCTGAGTTCCTGGGAGATACACCAGGTGACCGCTTCTACACACAGGAGAACAGATCTTGCTCCTCCGTTTATGTACAATACAGTTGTCATAGTGTCTGATGTTGTAAGAACATTGTGAGATTGGATTAATGGCAAGAATGCCTTGCATGCTTCTCAGACTGCCTGAGTTCCTGCAAGTTTACATATATCCTGGTTTCCAAAGGCGTCCAAATGTCCTATGCTATGTAACCATCTATGTGAGCCCCCCACGCTAATAAAGAGCCATCTGAGATTATTGTTCTATGGGGTGTGGGGTATAGGAAAGGAATGCACATGCACACTTGTGCCAGTTCTTTATACCTGGTCAGAAAGGTCCTTATCTTGATGAGGGTTGTCACTAAGAATTCATGCTGTGTTTGTTCGGTATATATACTGCTCGAAGCCAAGGCTGCAGGCAGTGGAGGTGGAATCTGGCAAATGGGATCTGGACCAATGGCCAAGGGTTGTGCATAACCCGATCTATCAGGCTGCCCAGAGTGTGAATAAGGAAAATAAGCCTTTGCCCTAACTGAGTCGAAGGTCACTCCTATTATGTCTATAGTCTGAGTGAGAGTTAGAGTGGACTCCTTTATAGTGACAGAGACTCCCAGAGATGCTAGGAGATGGGGCAGCAGTGGTGCAAGTAGAGCGGTATAGTCCGGTATGCTGTACCAGTAAGCTATTTATAGCCAGTACGGTGTACCAGAAAGACAAAGGAGGAGCAGAATGTGGGGCTGCCGGGCAGCCCCATGCCGGCAGCTCCTCCGGCACAGCTATACCACCCCAGCCCTTCCATACAGCTGCGTGTCTGTGTTGCCTGTCTGAGGTCTGTACAGCAGCCCTGCCGGTGGATGGACTCCCATGATCCTATTCGGATATTTATAAAGATCTCTTTAATATTTTTAATGAAATAAATACTACTAGGCCAACACTGGTTTGAGTGATCATGAGTTAATGCAGTTTTACTAAAAGGAAGAACAAACAAAAATAGGTCTGCAACTAGGTCTTTGACTGCAAAAGGGCAAACGTTAAAAAAAAAATAGGGAATTAGTTCCAGAAGTGAACTGGACTAAAGAACTCAAGGATCTGAATGTGGAGGGAGGCTTGGAATTGCTTTAAGTCAAAGTTGCAGAAATTATCTGGATCCTGAATCCCAAGCAAAGGGGAAAACATTGTAGGGAAGGGCTGCAGACCAAAATGGATGAACAAGCATCTCAAACAGATTATTAAGAGAAAGCAGAATGCCTACAAGGAATGGAAGAAGGGATGGATCACCTTGCCTGGATCTGATCCATTAGGTGCTTCTGAAGTTGGCGTTCTTGTGCCTGCCATGTTTGTCTGAGAAAAGACCAGCAGATACTGCACTTAGTGGAGATATATGCTTCTTCAGGCAGTAGAGGCAGCGCTGGTGGTTGTCGCTGATCAAAAAGGAGTGGGGTAAGGAAAGGCAATTCTTAAAGCCTGGGAGCCTCGTTATAATCTAGGTCGGGGTCGGCAACCTTTCAGAAGCAGTGTGCCGAGTCTTCATTTATTCACTCTAATTTAAGGTTTTTGCGTGCCAGTAATACATTTTAATGTTTTTATAAGGTCTCTTTCTATAAGTCTACAATATATAACTAAACTAATGTTGTATGTAACATAAATAAGGTTTTAAAAATGTTTAAGAAGTTTCATTTAAAATTAAATTAAAATGCAGAGCTCCCCCGACCGGTGGCCAGAACCCGGGCAGTAGGAGTGCCACTGAAAATCAGCTCGCGTGCTGCCTTCTACACCCATTTCATAGGTTGCCTACCCCTGATCTAGGTCCTGCACTGACAGAGGATTTCTCAGGATGGAGAGTCTAACTTAAAAATTACTTATCTAATGATAACTAACAACGTAAAACTTTTACATATTTACAGAAAAGAATGCCTATGAGGATCAGTTCTGGACACTGGAGGATTCCCACTTAGGCCATGTGGTGGTAAAAAAGGACCTGGAGAGGCATCAGTCTGCACCACCTCTTATATCTTCGGTATGGACCATGAGGAAAGCAACGGCAGAGGTGTTGACCAATGGATGCTACTTGATAGAAATATCCAATTTCAGGCATATGGAGCATATGTGTACCAACAGTGAATACAAACAGGGACCAGAATTCAAGGAAGAAATAGGCTGTATTTCAGCAGATCTGGCTGAGCCACCACGCAGTGCTAAAAATGCCAGCTCTAAAAGGAAACTTTGTAAAACATCAAACAAAAAAACCCAACATTGCACACCATGACTGGGAGGCTGGGAAGACCATAAGCACCCATATCTTCCCTCTCAGGAATCTTAGCATTTAAAAACATGAATGAGACCAATCTGGCAGTTGTTCCAGGTTTAATGAATTCCTGTATGACAATAAAGCACTGCTGAACAGATTTCAGTACCCTGGAAAATAGGGCTACAATTAAGAACTGAGAAATATTGGAATGAGAGAAAATGGACATTGGAGAAAGTGGAAATTTTTATAAAGTATGGTCATCAGAAATTCTCAGACTGCAACCCTCAACTGATTCTTTGCAACTAAATTCAGTATCTGGAATGCCCATAAACAGGTTTAGAAGGATTCGATTTTTATTGGTAAATGTTGGTAAATGTTTTTTCACTGCATACACACAAATGAATGAAAATATATTTCCATAGATAAATGAAATTTACAGACAGGCAAAGAAAACTTTGCTCAAGAACTTACTACAGTCAAAATCTGGTGATTTAGATTTTTGAATTAGGCTTCTTACAAATGGACTAGAGAATGAATAGTAAATATAGATATGATCTTTTGATTTAAGGCTATTCACTTTGTCAGCTTCACATTTAAAAATTAGGGCTGTCAAGCGATAAAAAAAATTAATCGTGCAGTTAAACAATAATAGAATACCATTTATATAAATATTTTTGGATATTTTCCTCATTTTCAAATATATTGATTTCAATTACAATACAGAATACAAAGTGCACAGTGCTCACTTTATATTTTTTATTATAAATATTTGCACTACAGTACTTGTATTAAGTGAATTGAAAAATATTTTTTATTTTTACAGTGCAATCTCTTTATCATGAAAGTTCAACTTACAAATGTAAAATTATGTAAAAAAACTGCATTCAAAAATAAAACAATGTAAAACTTTACAACCTACAAGTTCACTCAGTCCTACTTCTTGTTCAGCCAATCGCTCAAACAACAAGTTTGTTTACACTGGTAGGAGATAATGCTGCCCACTTTTTGTTTACGATGTCACCTGAAAGTGAGAACAGGCATTCACATGGCACTGTTGTAGCTGGCATTGCAAGATATTTACATGCCAGATGCGCTAAAGATTCATATGTCCCTTCATGCTTCAACCACCATTCCAGAGGACATGAGTCCATGCTGATGATGGGTTCTGCTCAATAACGATCCAAAGCAGTGAAGATCAATGCATGTTCATTTTCATCATCTGAGTCGGATGCCATCAGCAGAAGGTTGATTTTCTTTTTTGGTGGTTCAGGTTTTGTAGTTTCTGCACTGGAGTGTTGCTCTGTTAAGACTTCTGAAATCATGCTCCATACCTCGTCCCTCTCAGATTTTGGAAGGCACTTCAGATTCTTAAATCTTGTGTCAAGTGCTGTAGCTATCTTTAGAAATCTCACATTGGTACCTTCTTTGCGTTTTAACAAATGTGCAGTGAAAATGTTCCTAAAAGGAACAACATGCTGAGTCATTATCCGAGACTGCTATAACAATTCTCCCCCAAGGAGTTCAGTCACAAATTTAATTAATGCATTATTTCTTTAACAAGCGTCATCAGCATGGAAGCATGTCCTCTGGAATGGTGGTCTAAGCATGAAGGGGCATACGAATGTTTAGTATATCTAGCATGTAAATACCTTACAATGCCAGCTACATAAGTGCCATGCGAAAATTGTTCTCACTTTCAGGTGACATTGTAAATAAGAAGCGGGCAGCATTATCTCCCATAAATGTAAACTAACTTGTTTCTCTTAGCGATTGGTTGAACAAGAAATAAGACTGAATGAACTTGTAGACTCTAAAGTTTTACATTATTTTGTTTTTCAGTGCAGTTATGTAACAAAAAAAATCTACATTTGCAAGTTGCGCTTTCACGATAAAGGGATTACACTACGGTACTTGTATGAGGTGAATTGAAAAATACGATTTCTTTTGTCTGATTCTTCCAGTGCAAATATTTGTTATAAAAATAATATCAAGTGAGTACTGTACACTTTGTATTCTGTGTTGTAATTGAAGTCAATATATTTGAACATGTAGAAAAACATCCAAAATATTTAATAAATTTCAATTGTTTTTCTACATTTTAACAGTGCAATTAAAACTGCAATTAGTTGCGATTTTTTAATTAGTCGTGTGAGTTAACTGCGATTAATCAACAGCACTAGGAAAAATATAAAATTTGTGTTTTAGTGGTTTATAAAACTTTATCTTTTTGAATCTTAACATCTACTGACATTAAATAATTGTCTGACCCTCATAATTTCCTGCAACTGCGAATATTTAAATTGATAACCAAAAATGCTTCAAACCCATAATTATGCATAATTGTGAAAATTTAAATAGATAAAAATGCTTTACAATAAGAGATTTTATCTGCTTAGATTATACAAAAATAAAAATTGAATTATTGGTGGTATGCAATATGTAATAAATAATCATGAAATTCTGTAAGTAGCACAATCAAAACTATAAACTAGTTATAATGGATACTGGACTGGAATCAGTATGGTGAGGGGCATGGTATGAAACCCTTTGATGCACTAGATCAGGGGTTCTCAAACTTCATTGCACCACGACCCCCTTCTGACAACAAAAATTACTTCACAACCCCAGGACGGGAGACTGAAGCCTGAGCCCGCCAAAGCCCAAGTCCCACCGCTCTGGGCAGGGGGGCCAAAGCTGAAGCTCAAGGGCTTCAGCCCCAGGCTGGGGGCCTGAAACCTGAGTCCTGCTGCCCAGGGCTGAAGCCCTTGGGCTTTGGCCCTCAGTAGTGAGGCTTGGGCTTCAGCCCTGGGCCCCAGCAAGTCTAATCTAGTCCTGGTGACCCCATTCAAAGGAGGTCATGATTTCCTTTGGGGTACCGACACACAGTTTGAGAACCACTGCACTAGACTATACTAGACAGACACTCTCCAGATCATACTACTAGATTAATGAAAAAGATTTTAACATTGTTAAAAAAGATCAGCTTCATGAGCAGTGTCTCCTCAGCTATCCTCTAGTCAACCAACCTCAGAAGAGACTGTACTGGACAGCTATATCCTTGTTTAGTGGGTCAGTACAGCTCAGGCAGTTGATAATGGGACCTGGAAAGAGAAAGTTACTCACCTTGTGCAGTAATGATGATTCTTTGAGATATGTCTCCCTATGGGTGCTTCACTGTATGTGCACTTGTGTCCCTGTGCTGCTGATCAGAGAACATTGGTAATAGTGTCCGACATGCACTATCCTCGTTGTGCACTGCCACGAGGTTAACCAGAACGCATGGGTGAAATCCCCTCAGTTCTCTCTCTACTGTGGAGTCCTTGGCAAGAACTCCAAAGTAGAGCAGAGGAGGGTGGGTTGTGAAGCCCCCTTAGGAACACACATCTTGAAGAACCATCGTTACTGCACACGATAACTTCCTCTTCTTCTTCGAGCTATGTCCCCTATAAGTGCTCCCACTGTAAGGGACTCCCAAGCAGTATTCTTACTGGAGGACTGGGGCTTCAGAGTCGAATCAGTTATAGATGACAATACTGTGGAACTGAAGATGGCATCGGAAGCGGAGTCTCTGGTAACTGCATAATGTTTTGTGAAGGTATGAGCAGACACTCAGGTTGCCGCTATACAGATTTCTGACATAGGGACATTCTTGAGGAAGGCGATGGAGGAAGAGACAGACCTCAGGAGTGAGCATGAATACTGGATGGAGGTGTTATGTTGCAAACCTGATAGCACTGTTTAATACAGTTCCATATTCATTTGGAGAGTCTCTGGGCTGAAAGTGCTGAGCCTTTAGATCTCTCTGCAATAGAAAGGAAGAGCATAGATTTCCTATAAGCCTTTGTCCTATCCAGGTAAAAAGCCAGGGCTCTCCTAATGTCTAGTGTGTGCAGTATAGCCTCCCTGTTAACATGGTAAGGCTTGGGGTAAAAGCTTGGGGAGTGAAGCAGTAGGTTTATGTGAAAGGGGGAAGTCACTTTAGTGATGAATTTGAGGTGCAGTCTGAGAGTGACTTGTCCTGAAACAAGTTGAGGGGGAGGGTGCTATCTGTGCTGCTATTTCCCCTATCCTCCTTGCTGAGGTGATCACCACCAGGAAGGCTGTCTTCATCGACAGGATGTGAGTGACCAAGTAGCCATGCATTCAAAGAGACGTCTAGTCAAGCTTTTCAGTACTAGGTTTAGGTCTTATGCTGGGGTGGGATGTCTGGGTTGGGGGAAAAGTTTTACTATATCCCTGAGGAATCAATTTTGTGGTTGGATGAGAGAGCACTGACTATCCCTCTAGTTATCGATGGAAGGCTGCTATAGCTGCAAGGTGAACTTTGAGCAAACTGAGAGATAATCCTAATTTTTTGAGAGTCAGTACATGGTCTAGGACCACTGGAAAAGTAGCGGATGTCAGGGAAATTTGTTGGGAATTACACCAAACCTGAAACCACTCCTGCAGGTAAGTATGACTTGTAGTGGATTTTCTACCGTGTAGTAATACTTCCTGTACCTCCTGAGCAAGACCTTTCTATTCACTGGAATCATATAAGAGGCAAGCCTTGAGGTGGAGTATCTTCAAATTGGGATGTAGCATGCATCCTTCGTTCTGGGTATGGCGTGGATTGGAGAGAGATCGGTGGGCACGTCGCCATTTGTGACAGGTAAGGGTACTAAGTCTGTCTCAATTAGGTGGGAGCAGTCAGTATGATGTGCGCTCCTCTTTTTATTTTTAATAGGACTTTTGACAGCAGGGGAAATGGGGGAAAGGCATAGAGAAGGTCCCTGTCACACAGAAGACGGAGTGTGTCGCCCAATAAATTTTGCCCTATCCCTGTGCTGGAGCAGTAGCATGGACATTTCTTGTTCAGGTAAGTAGCAAACAGGTCCATGGACGGTGTCTCCCACTGCCTGAATAGGTCCTGAAGAACTGCTGGATTTATCTCCCACTTGTGATTGTGCTGGAATTTGTGACTTAGACTTTTGTACTCCTGGAAGGTAGGCCGCTGATAATGTGATGTTGTGGGAAATGCACCAGTTCCATAACTTTAGTGCTTCTGCACAAAAGGAGGGCAACCTGGCTCCTCCCTGCCAATTTATGTAGTGCATAATGCTATGTTGTCTGTAAGACTCTTGTGTATGTTCCCTTGATCAGTGGGAGAAAATGGGTGCAGGCATTCCTGACCACCCTGAGCTTGAGGAGGCTGATGTGGAGGGACATCTCCATGGATAATCATTTGCCTTGTGTTGTAAGGTCATTTAGATGTGCGCCTCATTCTATGAGGGATGTATCAGTGGTGAGAAGGAGTGATGGTGAAAAGAGGATCCCCTGCAATCATTTGCTTGATTTTTCCACCAACCCAGGGAGTTTTTGACCTTGGTGAATAGTGACAGAGGTTTGTCTAATTTGTCTCTCTTCGATCTGTAGACCAAGATGAACCATATCTGGAAGCACAACATGTGAAGTCTAGCATGAAGCATCACTGCTGGGCCATATTCCCCAAGAATTGGAGGCAGTGTCTGGCTGATATTTGAGGGCTGTTTTGTACTGTCTCTATGAGCGTGGCCAAGGTGTGGAACCTGTGCTGTGCTACGAGTGCTTTGGCCTGTAGCAAGTCAAGGTCAGCTCCTATGAAATCTAGGGGGTGTACAAGGGTGAAGATTGATTTTTGAACATTGATCTGTAGTCCCAGTTCCATGAACAAGTCTACTGAGGTTTTGGTAACCTGGTGGACCTTGTTTAAGGAGCAGGCTCTGAGGAGACAATTATCCAGGTAGTGGTAGATCATGATCCTCTGGGAGCGTAGGTGACCCGCCAATATGGAGAGGACCTTGGAGAATACTCTTGGTGCTGAGGAGAGGCCAAAGGGAAGTACTGGTCCTTGCCCAGGGTAAATCTGAGAAATCATCTCAAACCTTTGGCTCGCAGATGTTGAGGTACTGGTTTTATGGCTCCTAACCAGAGGAGATCTGTTTTTTGTCTGAGTAAACTCTTGTGAAAAGGGTGTCTGAAGTGGGACAAGGAAGGATCTTGGAAAAACTGGATTTCTTTCTGAGACTCAGAAACGCTGGGTTTGGAATTGTGAAGTGTGGGATTTATGTTGAGGTTGTGGACTAAACCTTCTCTTGTTCAGGTGCATAGATCACTAATGAGCAAAGAATGGCCCTGGAATCTTTAAGGATATGGAGGGACACATCCGTCTTTTCACCGAACGATGTGGTGCTTTCAAAGGAAAGGTCTTCTACGGTCATCCGCACTTCCTTAGGGAAGCCAGATAGGTATAACCAAGATGCTTGCCACATAACCACCACAATGGAGATGGACAGTTGTGTAAGCTGCATTGAGGCTGACTGGAGCACTGTTTTGGCCACTAGTTGTCCCTCATGGATAATAGCTCGAACTGGTCACAGTGTGACTCTGGGAGCTGATCAATAAAAGTGTTGAGCTTTGTATAATTGACATTGTCATATTTAGCTTTTAAAACTCGATAATCTGCTATTCTAAATTGCAATTTGGCAGAGGAGTAGGCCTTTCTTCTGAAGAGGTCTAGGCATTTCCAATCCTTGTCATGAGGAGTGCATCTCATTTGGTGCTGGCGGGCCCAAGATTTTACCACATTGATGACAATGAAATTAGGGGGAGCGTGAAAAAAAAGGAATTTTGTTTCCCAAGTCAGGATGTAATTTTTTTTATCAACCTGTTTACAAGTAGGCATCACCGATGATGGGATTTGCTAGATAGTCTTGGTCGGGTCCAGAAGAGTCTCCTCTAGAGGATGAGGAAAGTGTAAAATGTCAAGGAACTTGTGATGGGTATTTGTTACCTCCTCCATGGGCATCTGCAGCATGTCTGCTACCCTTTTAGCTAAATCCTGGGAAAACCAGAAATTGTCGGTGGGCATCACTGCCTCGTCTGGAGAGGAGAAGGAGATGTTGGTTCTTGATGTAACTTCCTCCTCAAATATGCCCTCCTCTTCCTTCATGATCTCCTTTGGAGGCTCAGAGGTTCTGGATGCTGTGGCCGAGGGAGAATGTCTCAGAGGCTCACAGTAAGTCAAGCTGGAAGTCTAAAAGGTATGAGGTCTATATGCCACCCAGAGATACCAGTAAGGCCACTGGGGTGGTAGGACAGAGCCCAATGGCGGTGCCCATGGCTGGCCGTACCATGGTGGTGGTGGAGTAGGTTTAGGGTATGACTGAGGAGCCCCTTATAACGGACACTATATGGAGCATAAGAGGAGTGGTGAGACATGACCTCCTCTGGCTCACTGTCTGAGTCACCGCTAGGAAGTGGAGGTGCATGGCATGGTGCCAAAGATTCTAGTATCTGGAGGAGACTCGGTACTGGAGCCCCAGTGCCGAGAAGGGGAAATTCTTGTATATCAGATACCCTGAGTTCTCTTGAATGCTGGAACTCTTGCGGTCCTGACCGACCTGGTGCTGATAAGGAGGGAGTTGGGGATCGTGCCTGTACTAAGTGTTCTGGTGCTGGGTGGCTCACAGCTGACAGTGCCAAAGGTACCGCTTATACCAGAATTATCATCTTAACGGTGTGCACCCTGTTCCTCTCCTCATCCATTGGTGTGCATCAGAGGTACCTGCCATTCCAGATCCTTGTGAGCTATGGGTACTGTGCTCGGATGGTCTTGGTACCAACAATTCCAAGCGTGCCGGTGATACTTTTCGGCTAGCTAAAGGCTCACATATCTCTTTTTAGATACCTTTCATGAGGGATCTGCGGCTGATTTCTTTGACCCATAGTCCCCGGACATCGAGGGCTGTGAGGAAGATTCAAACCTTCTAGGTGATTCCTAGTGCAGGTCAAGAGAAGGCTGACAGGCTGCCGCCATCAGGATGATTTTTTGTCTCAGTTCCATGTCCTTATGAGACCTTGGTTGAAATTGTTGACAGAGACCACACTCATCCCTAGAAGTAGATTCTTCAGATCAGGATTGAGGAAAATTGGCAAGGCCACACAGGGAAGTTTGCACTGCAACTATCCATGCAGTACCTGCTCAGTCTCCAAGGCTGTCAAACCTGATCCCTTTCATCATCACTAAATTCACGCAAAAAACATAAAAGGTAAAAAATAAAACAAAAAGTAAATTAAATAAAAACCAAGAACCATCAGAAGAGAGGAGAATTTTTCTATCTGCATTTTGAGGAAGACTATCAGCATAAACAGACTGCTCAAAATATTCAAACTTGGGTATCTAAAGCCAGACACCTAAATCCATATTTAGACACAAATAAAAATGGCTTGACTTTCAGAGATACTGACCATCCCAGGCTCGGAGAGAAATCAATAGGAATTGTGGGTATTAAAAACTTCTGAAAAATTGGCATTTATTTAGATGTCTAACTTCAGGCAACCAAGTTAGAACATTTTGGCCACTGGAAATATAGTGCTAATTCTGCTTGTTTCCCCTTTTCAGTACTGCATTGGGCAGTGATTTCTTAGATAAGACTAAAAGGCATTTCTTGAGTTCAAGTTATTAAGAAATTCTCACACAATACTCCAAGAATGTACGAAGTAGTTTTAGGCAGTTGTGGTTGATATTTAAAACTTCATGAAAAGGCACAAAAGCTCTGATAAGTGCTCAGGTTTGTTTTTTCAAATTGTATCACTTTCATAATACTCCATAACAGTGGCTCTCAACCTTTCCACACTAATGTACCCCTTTCCAAAGCCTGATTTGTTTTGCATACCCCCACAAGTTTCACCTCACTTAAAAACTACTTGCTTACAAAAATCAGACATAAAAATACAGAAAAGTCAAAGCACACACTTACTGAAAAATTGCTTACTTTCTTATTTTTACCAAATAATTATAAAATAAATCAACTAATATAAATATTGTACTTACATTTCAGTGTATAATATATAGAGTAGTATAAAAAAGTTATTGTCTGCATGAAAATTTAGTTTGTACTGACTTTGCTAGTGCTTTTTATGTAGCCTGTTATAAAACTAGGCAAATGTCTAGATGAGCTGATGTACCTCCAGGCAGACCTCTGCTTTCCCAGGGGTACTTGTACCCCTGGTTGGGAACCACTGCTCCATAACATCAGTGCTGATACTACCTGCTTTGATTACTTTTTAAGTGCTGTACATTGAGTTGCAGCTACTACAATCTAATAGCAAAATGCCTTATTGGGGGCACTGAATCTTGACAGAAAAACAATTCATGATGACTTTGAAAAAGACAAAACTGTGGCAGATAGTTCCATATGACAATAGGAGGAGTGATGTACTAACCTTACAAGAGCAACTGTATAAATTCTATGTGTTTTCTACATCCATGGACTGTTGCCTATTGAGGAAGGAGGAGAAAACCATATTTTCTGTTTACCCAGCATCTGAGTAAGAAGGAGGGTGTCCTGAAACTGAGTAACAGATGCTCTGTTGTGAGAAATTACCGTTAGGTCTCAAAGACTCAGATTTAAAAGCCAGAAGGGACCACTGTGATCAGGCAAACTCTGGCTCAGGAGCCGCATCCGGCCCTCCAGACATTTTAATTTGGTCCTTGAGCTCCTGCCAGGGAGTGGGGTCCAGCGCTTGCCTTCCTCTGCGCGGATCCTGGAAAGAGTGGCATGTCCCCTCTCCAGCTCCTACACGTAAGGGCATCCAGGGGGCTCCGCACATTGCCCCCGCCCCAAGCACTGCCCCCGTAGCTCCCATTGGCTTGGAACCACAGCCAATGGGAGCTGCAGGGGCGGCGCCTGCGCACAGGGCAGCATGCAGAGCCCCCTGGCCTCACCTCCGCATAAGAGCCGGAGGGGAGACATGCCACTGCTTCTGGGAGCTGCTTGAGGTAAGTGCAGCCTGGAGCCTGTACCCCTGACTCTCTCCTGTGCCCCAACCCCCTGCTCAAGCCCTGATCCCCCTCCCGCCCTCCGAACCCCTCTGTTCCAGCCCGGAGCAATCTCCTGCACCCTTATCCCCAGCCCCACCCCAGAGACCACACCCCCATCTGGAGCCCTCCCCCCTTCCCCCAACCCACTGCTCCAACCCAGAGCCCCCTCCTGCACCCTGAACTCATTTCCTGCCCCACCCCAGAGCCCACACCCCCTCCAGCACACCAACCCCCAATTTTGTGAGACTTCATGGCCCGCCACAGAATGTCCATACCCAGATGAGGCCCTCGGACCAAAAAGTTTGCCCACCCCTGATCTAGTCTGCACTCCTGGCCTTCGCAGGACAAAGAACCGCACCCACCCACTCCTGTAATAACCTCTGACTGAGTTACTGAAGTCATCAAATCATGATTTAAAGGATTTCAAGTTACAGAGAATCCAATATTTGCTCTAAATCAGAAAGTGACCGTGCTCCATGCTGCAGAGAAAGCCAAAAAAACCCAGGGTCTCTGCCAATCTGACTTGGGGGGAAATTCCTTCCCGACCTCAAATATGGCAATCAGCTGGACTCTGAGCATGTGGGCAAGACCTACCAGGCCCTCCCCATCTAGTGCCCCATCTCTGGCCATTGGGGATATTTGCTACTAGCTGTCACAGATGGCCCACATCCCATTGTAGGCAGTCTCATCATACCATTCCCTCCATAAACTTATCAAGCTCAGTCTTAAAACAAGTTAGGTTGTTTTGCTCTCATTGCTCCCCTGGAAAGACTGTTCCAGAACTTCTCTCCTCTGATGGTTACAAATCTTCATCTAATTTCAAGCCTAAATTTGTTGATGGTCAGTTTATATCTATTTGTTGTTGTGTCAGCAGTGGTGCTTAACTTAAATAACTAGACTCCCTCTCTGGTTTGTATCCCTCTGAGGTATTTGTAGAGAGCAATCATATCTCCCCTCAGCCTTTGTTTGGTTATGCTAAACAAGAAAAGCTGCTTCAGTTTCCTCTCATAATGTTGCTTTTCCATTCCTCTGATCATCCTAGAAACTCTAATTTGCACCTGTTCCACTTTGAAATCATCCTTCTTAAACATGGGAGACTAAAAACGCATGCAATATTCCAGATGAGGTCTCACCCGGTCATTAACTTATGTTAAAAATAGACCTTAAGGGGAATAATAAAGGCCTTCAGGAGGAATATGCAAGACTGGAAAAGGCAATCGAACAGGAGGGAGCTTATTCCTCATACCTGAGAAGGCAAGGAAACCTGGTTCAGTCTTGGTTTATGCAAATCTTAATTTGAAATTGATGGCTAACAAATGGTAGTTTCCACACACACACACACACACACACACACACACACACTCTCTCTCTCTCTCACCCTGTACTAAAAGGGAGAAAAGCCTTTGAGCTAGGAAGAAAAGAAAAGGCTTTACAGCTATGCTGAAGGTGATATTCCAGACTCTGAGATGCAAGGCTTTTGCCCACCTGGTGATATGTCTAGGAGTACCAGTCAGAGATGTCTTACTTTATGATTGCCTCGGGACAAACACCATTAGATACCATAGAAAGAACTCAGGTCTCAGGCAGAGTGGGATCAGACATAATAGCTTGCAAACTAAATTAAAAGCAAAAAAAGCTAAGATCCTCCCAAACTGGTGCTCTAAGGAAGGTGGTAGAAGTCACTGTGGCCTCAAGGATAGCTATATCAACTTTTATGGTGCTAGGTGTGGTTACACTAGCAAAGTCTGTTCTAATACTGAGAACTTACCCTGCTTGCTTCAACATGATGTAACCTGTAGGACTCCCCAGTACTCTCGTTAACTAAATCAAACTGATGCCGATATGCTACACAGATCATATTGTCATTGTCTCCAGTAGGTCCATCCACCAGAGTCATGATCACTGGAGGGTCAGAGAGACAAATCTCCTGTAATGTAAATGATATTACATTAAGATGGAAATTAATGGAATTATTCTACTTTTCATATTCTCACTGGAAATAGTTTGTACTACCGGTGGTGCCCAGTGAGCTGTGCTAGAGGGCAGACAGGCTGTACACAGATATGTTTCATTGATGAACAAGAATCCAGTTAAAAAAAGTGGAGGATTTTTGTTTAAGTATCTGTAATGGAATTTCCCATCACTATTGTTGGGACTCTCATTTGAACCAATCCTGGGGTTTAGAAAGGCAAGATGTGTGCCCCTCCTGAACCACGTGTCAGCCCTACCAAGAGAAGGTGTTTTTAGTGATTTGTCTCAAGCATACCCTGATGTACTGGAATTCCTCCACTGGTGATTCAGACAGTGGTGACATCAAACAGACACTGGTTAAATCGTTGCCTTGATTGTATTTCTTTGTGATGAGAAGCAGTTTGTTCCTAATAGCCACAACAATCCTCAGTTCACTGCTGTGGTGAGTATTAATGGCATACAAATGGCAGCCTAAGGAGATAATGCACGTATTAACATTCCCTTCAAGGAACACACCCATGAACTCCACATAGTTCCTTGTGAAGTGAAACCTAATTATTTTTTCACCCTCTAAAATTTGCAAATGAATAATTTCTTATGGAAGTGAATGACTAAATGCATAGGCTTGTGCCAGGGGTAGTATGCATCTCAATTCTATCCCATAAAATTCTGTTGCTCCCCATCTAGAAATGCTTTCAGCTTTTCCAATACAACTCAACAATAAGGTGCAACTCCCCTGCTTTTCCATGTACTAGGAACTCATACAATTCCACCAATGCACCAAGTCTGACCTGCAGCACTGCCCTATTTTTCCAGTCGTGGGCCTCCATACATAGTTCTGCCAGAGTCCTTCAATCCTGCTTGTAATATATCTATTCTGCTTCAGAACTTCTCCCTGGTAAAAACTACCAAGTCATGTGGTATTTTTGTGAAGTGCACAAATGGGAATTGGGATTAGTCCAAATTTATTTTCACATACAATCTAACACAGGATTACTCTTCCAGAGGAGAATAACTAACGGTCAGTTGCTGCAACATCTACAGGGGAGCCAATAGGACCTTTGGCAGCTTCTGGTCCAATGCCTTAATTGGGTCTTTTGATAAATGAGAGTCAAATCACCTTTTGTTTTCTCAAGTTTATTTTCTCTGCAGTCATATTTGCTCTTTGCCATCTGCTTTGCTTCTATGCCATTTTGTACAGCGCTCATCCTGAAGACAAGGAGACGAGAGTCCTTCCCTGTCAGGTCGGGGGGAGAGCCAGGGAAATAGCAAGTTAAAATAAAGAACAGAACTAACATTCCCAAAAAGAATAAATGTCAAATCTGTACATACAGAAGAGGCAACTCTCTCCAATCTAGTTTGGAGATGAGTGGAAGTATGCTAGGAAGGAAAAAATGCCTATGAATTCTGCTTAGGTTATGCAATGCTACCAGATTGAGAGCTCCTGAGCCGATGAGCAGAACTAGCATCATCTGTCATGGTATGAACTTAAATCTGGAACACAGCAGCCGATTTGAAGGAATCCTTTGATTTCTTGAATTAATAGCACAGGTTCCCCTGCATCTGGTTCTATACTAGAAAACAAGGTAAGAACTTGGTGCTGTAATTGAAAACAAGGTGAGAAAATGAGACCAGGATTATTACAACACAATGAACTAATGCAAATTAGCACACAAGATTGAAGCATTAGCTCTCTGCGTGGGAATAATCCAACTGAATCTAAATTTACTAAACTGAGTATAAATTTACTAGATCCATGACAGAATGAAAAGCTCCCTGGGGCAGACTGAGTTTGTTCCTAACAAGACTTAAAACTTGTGATAATTTAAACAAACTTATGCCAAAGGATTCATATCCCCACTGCAGAAATGAAAACAACATTCACTGCCAGTGCTAAAATCTTCAGTATCCAACACTTGTAGGTAAGCTGTTTGAAGATCATGTATATAAAGGGAAAAGCTTTAGATCATTAAAAAGAAATGGCCCATTGCACTTTGCAATGGGACAGGAGCAAATGACAAGAATGGTTACTTACCCTATGGCAATTATGGCTCTTCAAAATGTTGTCAGTATGGATGCCACTATAGGTGTGCATGCATCTCCTGATTGCAAGACTAGAGTCTTTTGAATAGCAGTGTCCACTGAGGCTGTATATGCATCCTGTGCCTCTTTGTGCACCCATGCAAGCGCATAAAGGGCAGAATTTCTCCCTCCGTTCCCTGGGAATTTGAAAGTACTCCTGTGGGAATTCTGTACCACTGCACATGCAGAATTTGTGCAGAAATTAATGTTGTGCGTGCAGAATTTCCTCCCCTCTACCCGCAAAATGGACTGCACAGCTGATGGCTGCCACTAGGGGCCGCTGGACCAGGCAGAGCCCAGCTCACCAATAGAAAACAGGAGGGTTCCCAGCAGCTGCACCCCTGAAAGAATGATGCGATCTGCAAGCAACTCCGTACAAGCCCGCAACCCAGCATCAGGCTATTTCTCCCTCTGGATCCCTGGGCTCTAGAGAAGTTGAGAGTGATAGTGTCTGGGCTGGGGGCGCCCCAAAGCTGGGCTCTGGGGGAGAGGGGTGCAGGTGTCTGGGTTGGGAGGGCCCCGCAGCTGGGCTCTAGGGTGAGAGAGGATGCAGGTGTCTGGCCTGGGGGAGGGGAGGAGCCCTGTAGCTAGGCAATGTGTGGGAGGAGGCAGAGAAACAGGAACTATGTTGTCGGAGGGGTTTCTTTAACTCTCTACTTACAAGAAGTGGAAATTTGGACAGATGACTAGGGAGGAGTATAAAATATTGCTAGAGCATGCAGGAGTGTAATCAGGAAGGCCAAGGCACAATTGGAGTTGCAGCTAGCAGGGGATGTGAAGGGTAACAAGAAGGGTTTCTATAGGTATGTTAGCAACAAGAAGGTGGTCAAGGAAAGTGTGGGACCCTTACTGAAGGGGGGAGGCAACAGTGACAGATGATGTGGAAAAAGCTGAAATTCTCAATGCTTTTTTTGCCGGTCTTCACAGACAAGGTCAGCTCCCAGACTGCTGCACTGGGCAACACAGTATGGGGAGGAGGTGAACAGCCGAAGTGGTGAAAGAACAGATTAAGGACTATTTAGAAAAGCTGGACATGCACAAGTCCATGGGTCCATATCTAATGCATCCAAGGGTACTGAGAGAGTTGTCTGATGTGATTGCAGAGCCATTGGCCATTATCTTTGAAAATTTGTGGCGACCGGGGGAGGTCCCGGATAATTGAAAAAAGGCAAATATAGTGACCCAGGGAACTACAGACTGGTCAGCCTCACTTCAGTCCCTGGCAAAATCATTGAGCAGGTTCTCAAGGAATCCATTTTGAAGTACCTGGAAAAGAGGAGGGTGATCAGGAACAGTCAACATGGATTCACCAAGGGCAAGCCATGCCTGACCAACTTGATTGCCTTCTATGATAAGATAACTGGCTCTGTGGATATGGGCAAAGCGGTGGATGTGATATATCTTGACTTTAGCAAACCTTTTGATACGCTCTCCCACAGTATTCTTGCCGGCAAGATAAAGAAGTATGGGCTAGATGAATGGACTATAAGGTGGATAGAAAGCTAGCTAGATTGTCAGGCTCAACGGGTAGTGATCAACAGTTCGATGTCTAGTTGGCAGTTGGTATCTAGTTTGTATCAAGCGGAGTGTCCCAAGGGTCGGACCTGGGGCCGGTTTTGTTCAACATCTTTATTAATTATCTGGATGATGGGATGAATTGCACCTTCAGTAAATTCACAGATGACACTAAGCTGGGGGGGAGGTAGATATGCTGGAGGGGAGGGATGGTGTCCAGAATGACCTAGACAAATTGGAGGATTGGGCCAAAAGAAATCTGATGAGGTTCAACAAGGACAAGTGCAGAGTCCTACATGTAGGAAGGAAGAATCCCATGCACCGCTACAGGCTGGGGACTGACTGGCTAAGCAGCAGTTCTGCAGAAAAGGACCTGGGGATTACAGAGGACGAGAAGCTGGAGTTGAGTCAGCAATGTGCCCTTGTTGCCAAGAAGGCCAACGGCATATTGAGCTGTATTAGTAGGAGTATTGCCAGCAGATCGAGGGAAGATCTATTCGGCACTGGTGAGGCCACACCTGGAGTACTGCATCCAGTTTTGGTCCCCCCACTACAGAAAGGATGTGAACAAATTGGAGAGAGTCCAGCGGAGGGCAACGAAAATTATTAGGGGGCTTGGGAACATGACTTATGAGGAGAGGCTGAGGGAACTGGGGTTATTTAGTCTGCAGAAGAAAAGAGTGAGGGGAGATTTGATAGCAGCCTTCAACTACTTGAAGGGGGGTTCCAAAGAGGATGGAGCTAGGCTGTTCTCAGTGGTGGCTGAGAACCCCATTTTGACTCTAGAGGCTTAAAATACTCAGAGATCCAGGGACCCAGAGACCTGGCATCCCCTCACAGCAACATGATGGGCAGCTCCAATGTTGATGTTCCAGGCAGAAGCAGGTTCCCTGGCTGGTGGTTAATATAATAAACCCTTTGGGAAGTTCAATACCGTCATGTGAGTGCACAACCGGACAGACAGATGGCAAGCTGAGATTAGTGAAAGGTGGACCTCAATAGAGCTGTATGAAATATTGGAGTGCTTTAAATGTACCAAGTAGAGAAGGACGTTCAATATCATAGTCTCCATAGGGTCCAGGCAATATTGGGCTGCCCACATAGAGAACCTCTTCCTTTTTTGGCAAGTAAGTCCTTCTGATGGATGTTTTCCTTTTCTGTATCAGGATGTCTGGTTAAATGAGGAAGGCCCTGTGCATGATACTTAAGCAACCAACATCCAGGCTGTTAGATGTAGGGACTTTGTGTCTGGGTGGTGTATCTGATCATGAAGTATCTGGCCTGTGAAATCAGGTCTAGGCAGTTGAATGGACATATGCAGCAAGTCTACCAGCCAAAACTGTCTTGAACAGTAGAAACTCATAAGAATGTTCGCAGCTTGCCCTCATTTCACTTTGGATATCTCTCTGGGGATCTGGAGAATTGATAGAAAGCATATGGCAGGCCTTGATTCCACTGCAGAATGAAAGCAGCTGGTAACAATACTGTACTCACTCCTTATCTGGAGTACTGACCTGTAACTGGAGGTTCTTTGAGATGGGTAGTCCCTATCTCTACTCCATGGTGGGTTACGCATGCACACCATGCATCAGGAGCTGAAGAATTTGAAAGTTATGTCTATTGGTCTGCACATGCACCCTGGTTCGCCTCATGCCTCTCTCAAAGGAGATAGAGGGTGGGGTGGACTGATCGCCTCTCCAGTTCCTTCTCTGCCATGAATCAGATAAGATCCAAAACAGAAGAGAAGGAGAGCAGGCAGTGGAATACAGATAGGGACCATGAATCTCAAAGATCCTTCAGTTACAGGTCAGTAACCTCCCTTTCTTCTTCAAGTAATGATCCTATTATATTCCACTGTGGGTGACCGACAAACAGTACCTAAGTTGGAGGAAGATGCAAGGATGTAGATAGCAGAGTTGAGTGGAGGACCGCCATTCCAGAGGAGGCAGAGGAGTCCTGTACCAAGGCATAATGTCTTGCAAACGTGTGACTGCTTTATAGATATGGAGGGGTACCTCCAGAAGTGATACTACAGTTGTTGCTTCTGCTCTGGTGGAATGCACTCTTATCTCAGTGGGGTTTGGGGAAGGTTCAATAGCTAATAGAGTAGAACGCAGCCAGAGATCCATTTGGAGATTCTCTGGGTGGAGATAGCATGCCCCCTGATTCTTTTTGATATAGTGACTAATAGTCTCAGGGATTTCCTGATGGGTTTTGTTTTTTGCAGGTAAAAGGCCAAGGTCTGCTGAACATTGAGGGAGTGGAGTCTTCGTTCTTCTGCAGAAATATGCAGTTTTGGGAAGAACACAGGCAAGTGAATTGATCGGTTAAAGTGAAATTCTGAAACTACTTCAGGAGTGAATTTGGGGTATAGCTGAAAAGAAACCTTATCATTATGGAATACAGTGTAAGAAGGCTCTGCCATCATTGCTCCAAGCTTGCCAACTCTTCTAGCTGAGGTAACAGCTACAAGGAAAGCAATCTTCATGGAAAGGAGAGACATGGAGCAGGAAGCTAAAGGTTCACGGAGTGGGAGAGGCGATCTAGGGCTCCTCTGGAGCAATATGTGGTGCATTTCCTGTTTGCTTGAGAGATGAACATATCTCTGGCTAGGATTCCACATAGAGTGAAAATAGTGTGCAATACCCAGTTGTGGAGCTCCCACTTGTTGTCAATTGCAAAATGTCTGGAGATGAAGTCTGCAATCACATTTTGCTTCCCCAGAAGGTATACTGCCAATAGCGTGATTCGATTGGTGATATACCAGTTCCAGAGACTGACTGATTCTGCACACAGGGAGACTGATCTCACTTCTTCCTGTTTGTTGATGTAGAAGATAGTCGTAAAATTGTCTGTCATTATAAGAACATAGCGAGCGTGGATGAATGAAAGAAAGGACTCACATGTCTTCCAATATCCTGCTCATAACTCCAGGATATTGATGTGGATCCTGGACTCTCAAGATGTCCAGGTACCTTGTGCTGTGACTGTTCATGTGGGCTTCCCAACCTAATGGGGATGGGTCTGTAATAATGGTCCTATCAGGAAAGGAAGGGAGAAAGGGGATGCCCACTCATACCTGATAAGGATTTGTCCACCATAGCGGGGAAGACACCACCTTGACTGGAACTGTTACCATGAGGTTCATAGGATGGTGGTTTGGAGAGGTGAAGTCATGGGAATGGGGTGTCATAGGTGAATGAGGCCATATGACACAGGAGAGAGAAAGACATTTCGCTGACCGGTACTCAAGCGAAAGAAATCGAGGCAGTTGACAAATATATTTACCTGGGTCAGCAACTGAGCAGAGACAACTCATTTGAAGGGGAATGCAGGAGGAGAAAGGCAGGGTGGGCAAGTTTCAACAAAATAAAGACATCTAAAACAGATGATGAACTGCCCATGAAGAAAAGAAAAGAACTGTTTAACTCCACTGGTCTGCCAGCAATGATATATGGAGCAGAAAGCTGGTCAACAATGAAAGCTGAGGAAGAAAAATTCGCTGTCACCCAGCAAGCAGTGGAAAGGCAAATGTGTAAGATATCGCTCCGTGATCATACACCGAATGAGGAGATCAGAAGGCGTACAGAGGTGACTGATGTAGTGCAGGTGATGTATGACGCAAAGTGAAGATGGGCAGGTCATGTAGTCCGCAGGCAAGACAATAGGTGGACAACCTGTATCAATGACCGGATCCCCAGAGACCACAAGTGACCACTAGGCAGACTGAAAATGCACTGGACCAATCCAATGACAAAACTCTTTGGCCAGAAATGGAAAGATTGTGCTCGCAACAAAATAGAATGGTGTGGCGTCGACTTGGATTCATGGAAGGATGGATGAGGACAAGCTGGACAAAGGCGACAAAGATGATTCAAGGATTGTTTGTGATCCAAACTGGAGGTATTGGTCATGGTCTGGAACCTGGTTTTGGCCCGGTATGCTCTTGCGGTGATAAGAATTCAAGGTGGAGCCACTGAAGTCCAGAGATTGTGTGGGGCTGAGAACAGATTTTTCAGCATTTATGCTGACTTCCAGTGAGGACAAGAAGTGTAGTATCATAGAAGTTAATGCGTAGGCTTCCTGCTGGGACTTGGTGACAAACAGCCAGTCGTCAAGGTAGGGAAAGACAACGAGACCATGAGCTGCTACTACCAAGAATATCTTGGTAAAGGCTCTGGGTCCAGTTGCTATTCCAAAAGGAAACACCCTATACTGAAAATGGTCAGACCCCACCATGACTCTGAGGAAGTGTCTAGGAGCGGGATGAATGTCGACATGAAAGTAGGCATCATTCATGTTGAAAGCTGTAAACCACACGCCCTTTTCTCATGATGGGATTATAGATACCAATCTGACCATGTGAAATCTGAGTTTACAAATGAAGTGGTTGAGTTGGCGGAGGTTGAGGATTGGTCTCCAACCGCCCTTTTTTTTGGATACAAGGAAGTAAGTTGAAAAAAACCCTGTCCCTTGGTATTGAAGAGGGACATGTTCTATCACTCCTCACTTCAATAAAGAGTTCACCTCTTGTTTGAGAATATTCTTGTGAGAGCAGCCCCAAAGCAGGGAGAGGGATTTTGGAGAAGGTAGGGATGTAAACTCTATCATAATGCCAGAGTGGATGACATTCAGCATCCACTTGTCCATGGTTATTGCACTCCAGGTATTGGAAAAGAGTGTTAGATGATCCCCAAGTGGTGGTGGTGGGAGTCAGGAGGTGCTGGCTGTGGTCAAAAGAGTATATAAACAGGGCATTCTCAAGCACAGGGGCGGCTCTAGGAATTACGCCGCCCCAAGCAGGCGGCACGCTGCGGGGGGCGCTCTGGCGGTTGCCGGTCCCACGGCTCCGGTGGACCTCCCGCTGCCGTGCCTGCGGGAGGTCCACCGGAGCCGCGGGACCAGCGGACCCTCCGCAGGCATGCCTGCGGGAGGTCCACCGGAGCCTCCTGCCACCCCCCTGCGGCACGCCGCCCCAAGCGTGCGCTTGGCGCGCTGGGGTCTGGAGCCGGCCCTGCTCAAGCAGGAGTAGAAAGGTTATTTTACCTCTATATTTTGCATTGGTGCAACCACTGCTGGAATACTTTGTCCAGTTCTGGTGTCCAAAATTCAAAAAGGGTGATAAATTAGAGATGATTCAGATAAGAACCATGAAAATTATTTAAACAATTAGAAACCCTGCCTTATAGTGAAAGACTCAAGGAGTTCAATTTATTTAGTTAACAAAGAGAAAATTAAGGGATAATTTGATCACAGTCTATAAACACCTACATGGGGAACAAATATTTAATAATGGGCTGTTAAGTCTAGCAGAGAAACATATTACATGATTCAATGGCTGTAAATTGAAACTAGACAGACCGTAAATGACGTGCTTTTTTTTTTTTTTTGTAATAAACAGCAAGGGTAATTAATCAATGGAAACATTTACCAACGGTTGTGCTGGATTCTCCATCACTGGCAATTTTCAGTCAAGACTGGGGGAAAAGTTTTAAACTACAGTGATGATCTGGGGAATCTGTCTCTATAACTTACGAATTCTGGCTGACCTTGTGAAATTGTGCTTAAGAAAACTGTTCTATCAACTAATTCCACATTTATGTGTCTCCACCAATGCTGACAAAGTTTTAAACACATCTCTTCCAGACCAGGGACAATGGAGACACATTAACCTTAACAACTGTACTTTGACTAGTCTATAAGTATGCTAAGGAGGCTATTGTAGCTGGGAGAGGCTACTTCCTCCTACTTGTCTGCAGTGGGCTGTTTGGAGAGTGGACAATTCCCAAACAAGACAAAAGAGATAGAGGTGACAAAGGAGGGGTTAAAAAAATCCAAAAAAATTGGGGGAAGACTCATAAGGCCACTGGATGTTTTGGGCAGTAGAAGGAAGAGGGGTGGACAGGCCAAGGTCAGAGAAGACGAGCTAGGGAAAGAAGGCTCTGTGTTTCAGAAGACAAGCCAGGCTTTGCAGCATAAGGATCCTCGAACTAGGCAAATAAAAAGTTTGACTGTTTACCAGAAACATGTTGCTGGGGGCAATGCCTGCCCAGTGACACTGTTAAATGGTCGCGGTATTCTAACCATGCAAATGTAGCTGTGGTGGGCCGGCTGCCCCATCCCAGTCAAGAGGGGTTAAAAGCAGCCTCAGAGAGGGCTTCAACTGGGAAAGCTGGGCTGATTAAGGAAGCAGCCGCAGCTGTGGCCAGCTCAATCAGCCCCCAGCTGGCCAGGAGCTAAAAGACACTCCTAGCTATTGAGAGAGAAGGACCTGGTTGCCTGGGAAGCTGAGAAGGGTATCTAGGGTGGAGCAGTACTGAGGAAGGAAAGAGGGAGCTGGGGAGCTCCGGCCTAGCAAAGCCCCAGGCTGCAGGCCTAGTTAAGGGCCCACAAAGCGGTACTGGGGCTGCAGAGAGGCAGCCCAGAGACAAGCAGAGGCAGCTGGTCCAAAACCCCCTTGCCAAGGATGACTGGTTTACAGACTGCAGTCTGCCCCAGAGAGCGCGGACTAGATGAGGACTGGCAGTAGCCACTGAGGCAAGGTCTAGATGAGGACTGGCAGTAGCCACAGAGGCAAGGTGGGGATAGGAGGTTGGGGGTTCCCCTGGGTGGGGAGACCCAGAGTGTGGGTTACTGCAGAAGGCAGAACTCCGAGAAAAGGGGCACCAAGGTCTGGGACAGACACGGTGGCCAGCGGCAGGCAAAACACCAGCCTACAGAGGGTGCTCTGGGCTGGAAAGAGAGAATTCCAGAGACGACCAGCAGGAGGCGCCGTGCCAGTGAGTCATCACACCCTCCCCCCCCCCCCCCCCCCCCGCTACAGTAGCATAATCACTTGTCTTTTAAATAAAAATTAGAATGAATGGCCAAATGAGATTCTACCTGTCTCTTACAAATAATCAGTTAAATTAATCTCATGGAAAAGCGAGAACAACATAAGACCCTGTGGAACTTCAAATACAGATCAACTATTACTAACACCTCCTCTCCTGACTTCTATCCAATTGTATTTGATCCCTATTTTTGGTTGGGCGACCTCAGAGTAAAACAAAACCTCCAAAAAAAGAACATATTTCTATACCTAGACCTTCAACTCAAAGTGCCTATGGCAAAATGATCCAATATATTTGATCACCGAACCAAGCTACCCCAAGGATAACAGCGCAATCCCATCCTAGAGCCCCAATAGACGATGGAGTTTACGACCTCACTGTTGGATCAGGACATCCTGATGGTGCAGCTGCTATCAAGGGGTTTGTTTGTTAGGTAATAAAGGTAATAATTGGAGATATACCAATCTCCTAGAACTGGAAGGGACCTTGAAAGGTCATCGAGTCCAGCCCCCTGCCTTCACTAGCAGGACCAATTTTTGCCCCAGATCCCTAAGTGGCCTCCTCAAGGATTGAACAGTCCTATGTGATCTGAGTTCAGACCGGAGTAATCCTGGTCAGTTTCTATCTATAACTGAGCCTTTTCTAGTACAAAAGGACCAAAAAGGCAAGGCCTATATCTCAAAACAAGCCTTCCTTTATATTAGTGAAATTAACTTTAATAATAATAAGAACAAATAACCAAGCCCCACCAAAAGGGCCAAGTTGGGGTGGCAGAGCCAGGTATCAATGCAAAAAGCCTAAACCCTGTACTTAGGGATTCAACTCCCCTCTCCAACTATGAAAATGCTACCCTCTAGTTTAATATCCCCACTCATATATATAATCCCAATCCAAATTGCTGTAGCAAAACTAAACTAAGTGATCGGGCAACAAAATGGCAAATGAAATTTAATGTGGATAAATGTAAAGTAATACACATTGGAAAAAATAACCCCACTATACATACAACATGATGGGGGCTAATTTAGCTACAACTGATCAGGAAAGAGATCTTGGAGTCATCGTGGATAGTTCTCTGAAGACGTCCATGCAGTGTGCAGTGGCAGTCAAAAAAGCAAGCAGGATGTTAGGAATCATTAAAAAGGGGATAGAGAATAAGACAGAGAATATCTTATTGCCCTTATATAAATCCATGATACGCCCACATCCCGAATACTGAGTACAGATGTGGGCTCCTCATCTCAAGAAAGATATACTGGCATTAGAAAAGGTTCAGAGAAGGGCAACTAAAATGATTAGGGGTTTGGAATGGGTCCCATATGAGGAGAGAGTACAGAGGCTAGGACTTTTCATCTTGGAAAAGAGGAGACTAAGGGGGGATATGATAGAGGTATATAAAATCATGAGTGGTGTGGAGAAAGTGAGTAAGGAAAAGTTATTTACCTGTTCCCATAATATAAGAACTAAGGGCCAGCAAATGAAATTAATGGGCAGCGGGTTTAAAACAAATAAAAGGAAGCAGTTCTTCACACAGCGCACAATCAACCTGTGGAACTCCTTGCCTGAGGAGGTTGTGAAGGCTAGGACTATAATAGGATTTAAAAGAGAACTAGATAAATTCATGGAGGTTAAGTCCATTAGTGGCTATTAGCCAGGATAGATAAGGAATGGTGTTCCTAGCCTCTGTTTGTCAGAGGGTGGAGATGGATGGCAGGAGAGAGATCACTTGATCATTACCTGTTAGGTTCACTCCCTCTGGGGCACCTGGCATTGGCCACTGTCGGTAGACAAGATACTGGGCTGGATGGACCTTTGGTCTGACCGAGCATGGCCATTCTTATATTCTAGCTTTCTTCACCCTAGTTGAACGAAAAGACCTAGGATATACAACTACGAAAAGACTCTAACATCGTAGGCCCATATGGACTACTACAACCAGTAGCAGATGGCGTAAAACTATGTATTAAAGAGCCAATCTATCCATTAAGATTATCCCTTGCACTATTCACCCTGGCCCCAATCCTAGCCCTATCAATTTGACTCCCACTCCCACTACCTTTTCCACTAGCTGACCTTAATTTAGGCCTCCTATTCCTAATTTGCCCCTCCAGTTTCATAGTCTACTCCAACATCTGATCAGAGTGAGCCTCAAACTCCAAATATGCCCTAAGAGGAGCCCGACGAGTAGTAGACCAAACCATCTCATACAAAGTAACCCTCAGAATTTCTCTAATCGTATTTTCAGGAGCATTTAATGTACAAACATTAGAACCACACAAGAACCAACATATCTTATCTTCTCTTCCTGACCACTAACAACATGATACACCTTCACATGAGCAGAAGCTACTCGAGTACCATTCAACCTCATTGAGGGAGAATCCGAATTAGTATCAGGATACAATGCTGAATATGCCACCGGTCCATTCACCTTATTCTTTCTAGCAGAATAAGCCAACATCCTAATAATAAATACCCTTACTGCTATCCTATTCCTCAACCCAGCCTCCCTTAACAACACACCTTAATTATTCTCCCTCTCATTAACATCAAAAGTCATACTACTTTCAGCAGAATTCCTATGAATTTGAGCCTCATACCCATGATTTCGATATGACCAACTAATGCATCTCCTATGAAAAAACGTCTTCCCAATCAGCTTAGCACTATGCCTTTGACATATATCAATATCAATTGCGTTCTCAGGACTGATTCTCAACCAGGGGTCTTCTCAGGACTCCCATCCATACCATAGGACACGTGCCTGAAATTAAAAGATCACCCTGATAGGGTGAATAATAGAGGCTAAAATCCTCTCATTTCCTTAGAAAAATAGGATTTGAACCTATACTAGAGAGAGCAAAACTCCCCATATTTCCATTATACTATATCCTAGTAAAGTCAGCTAACTAAGCTCTTGGGCTCATATCCCAAAAATGTTGGTTAAAATCCTTCTTCTACTAGTGAATCCACACACAAGGGTAATTATTACTTCAAACCTAATTATAGGACCCCTGCTTACAGTCTCCAGCAACCATTGAATTCTAGCATGAACTGGACTAGAAATTGATGGCTAGCCATCATTCCACTAATTGCCCAACAACACCATCCATGAGCAATTGAGGCTGCCACCAATACTTAATTCAAACAACCACTTCAACACTAATCCTAGTCTCTAGCATTATTAATACCTGAACACTAGGCCAATGAAACATTACATAACTAACGACATCTCATGCACAATTCTCACTGCATTCCTAGCTATCAAACTAGGACTATCTCCATTCCACTTCTGACTACCAGAATTATTACAAGGAACCACCACAACAACAGCCCTAATCCTATCCACTTGACAAAAACTAGCCCATTATCCCTACTAGTAATAACTGCCCAATCCCAAAGCATACCCCTCCTGTTAAACACTAGAGCTAACATCCACCCTAGTCGGCGGATGAGGCAGATTAAACCAAACCCAACTATACAACCATCACACTACCACCGAATTCAACTAACTATTCACAACAATGATGCCACAAAACTAACCCAAAACTTTATCTAGCCCCAATAATATCACTCTCCACTACTCTTCTTCCCATCATACCCACCCTATTAACTATCCTCTAGAAACTAACATTTTTTCAAATGTTGGCTAGTGTGAAGTAGACTTTTCTGTACTGCTACTTTAACAGGAAGACGTGTGTGTCATTTTTATGGCAACAAAGACAACTGCTAGCTATAAATGTAAAAATAAAGATTTCTTCTTGTCCTCAAGTATTCTTTTTTTCAACAGAAGAGAATGCTAATTGAAATAAAGTCCACAATAAGAGACCAGGGCAACCTGGAACAATACCTAGGTCAATTTATGATGTCCTAAAGTTATATCAAAGTAAGATTAACATTAGAAATTCATTCAAATTCAAAGGGATATGCTTCTAATATTCCTAAATGTATATGACAGAGCACTACTAGAGATTTACCTCTGTTAAGTCCTAGCTGGTGTTACACCTCTCTATGTACTTTCACAATATGGAAATACAATACTAAAGAGGCAACTGTGACTCTCTTATGCCTTTGAACTGTAGTGTCTGTTGGTAACTTTACATTTCTTTCATTAGGGTATAGTATAATACAATCAGAGAATCACTTGTAGTATGAAACATTCTCCACTGTCTATATCAAATCCCCTTAATATTTATTTATTATAAATTATGGAGTGAAGAGCATGGTAAGAATTTTGTCACAAGATTAAAAGCCACTGTTACTACAGGCTTTCTTCTGATAATTGACAGAACCTAAGTAAATGTATACATTTCATGATATAGCTGAGTTAAATCAAAATGAATTGTAGAAAAACTACTGCCAAGAACTTGTTCCCACTTTAATATCTATTTAATTCTATAGAAAATATTTTAACTTTGCAGTTTGGCAGATATTAGAACTACAGAAACCGAGACATTTCAACTCTTGAATTCACTTGTTTCCTGACCATTGCAACTGGAATGGAGGGCAATTCTAATAAGTCTTTAGTCCTGTAAACTAGGATGGTGACTCCTGCTCATTAAAGTCAGTAGGATACTTGTGTTAATAAGGTAAGCAGGATTTGGTCCAAAAAGTTACAATACCAGCAACAAGCAGGAATTACTTAAAACTAAAAGGATTTCCCCATCAAAGGAAAAACAGCTTCTGCTGTATGATAGATCTGGTGTTGCATATTCATACTGCTGGACGCTCCAGTGATAAGTGTAAACAAAGTGATGTGTAAGTGTAACGCCAGTGTCTCATAACTTCAGTTATTGGTACATTGGCTTCCACCAGTACTGACTAGTAAACTTGTTCACATACCATTGGATCAGAAATAGTCAAAGAAATTCATCTGGGTAGGAAAGCAAGAAGGCAGGTGAAGGGGAGAGACCCGGGAATAAATACAGTAGAAATGGAAAAAAACTTTTTAAAAGAGAATTACTGACAAAATGAAATAGCATTCTGAAAGGGCAAGTGCATAAACTGTTACCTTCTACTGAGCTATGAGTAAAGTAATAGTGTGCCAGCCACATTCATATTGGAACCAAGAGGTAAGGAATCCTACCTTTGTCTGCTCTGGTAATCAAAAGGTCCAAAGCTTCCAGCACATGCATCTGTTTCACCTGGAGAGTTTTATCAAATACTTGCACTGATGACTGGCCATCTGGAAAGGAAACATGACCCCCAATTAGAATGCATTTTTGACACAATTTGCTGACCAGTGATTTTAAAGCATCTTGTTTCTTGTAACAAAAATGTGGTTATTTTTCTGTGAAAATGAGGCGTCTGGCATACTGCCACTTTATATACAGTACCAAAGATGGCAGTTCCTTCTTAGAAGGAGTTACCACTGATGTGAATCACATAGCAAGAACAGAGCCTAAAAGAAACAGTTTTTGGAAAGTTTGAGAAAAATTGCTGAGAACCAACTACCCGCAATATCATTCCTCAAAATCATGACTGCCATATATGGCATTCTAGGGAAGAGGCGAGAGTCACAAAATCAGTGCTAGGGAGGAAACAGGCTTGGATGACTACATAAATGGTACACAGCCACCTTTGGCCTCAGGCTCAGTGGACGCATCAAGGACTGTGAAGTACAAGCAGGTTGCATGGACACCCCTTGAGCTTGGATTTGGCTTAATAAAAAGTCCTCTCAGACAGTCAAGAAAACAGCATCTGAAACCAATAAAATATTCAGAAGTCTGCATTAAAACAGGGCTCCCAAGATTATCTGATTTGCCTAGTTTTAGTGCAGACCAAATTTTTGCAGTTAAGTTATAAAAGCCCTGACAATAAGGATATATAGTAACAGATGTGGACTTTAAACTATCTTAAGTAGTGAAGAGCTGCTAACATCCTCATAGGCACCACAGATTAAAACAGTCAGGTACAAAAATATTGACCTGTAGACAAACGCTGGATCATTCACTAACCATCTATTAGCAGGACACCAACATCTGTAGAAACTAGCAAGGACTGGCCCCAAGAATCCGCACAAACAACTTCATGAGGAAAATTACTGCAGAAACAATGGGACTCCCACGGCTGTGAAACGACATAAGCAGTGTATGGTAAAGACACTAGGAAATACAAAGTTTATCAACAGAGAAAATTTAAAGTACAATGTCTGAAAAGTAACTCATGGACATCTTTGGCAGGACAGAATGCTCAAAGCTGCACTTTTGGAGTTAAAAATATCAGACTTTGGTCTGTTTGCCGGGAGAGGCAAAAATTCTCTCTCTCAGTCAGTTTGGTAGGTTAATAAATATAAGCTACATTTGTGCGACTGGGGCACTGAATCTCCTTTTGGGAAAAAGGTCACATCTTGCAGGTGCAGGAAGAGACAGCACTTGTTATTCAGAATGTTCTTTCGCTTCAAGATAAACCATCTAGGGTAAATTTCCAGAAGTATGGGAGGTCAGCAGCTTGACTCTACTGAGTGTGACATGTAGCAGATAACCAAACACTTTGAAAACATCTCCTCTGCGTTTCTGCTTCAGAAATAATGTTCAGATCCAGGATGTATGTTTACCAACATTCATATGGAATTTCCTTATGCTCTATGGTCCAGATTGTGGCATTTAGTCACTGGCATGTGCTAGTGGTGGTGCAAAGCTGCCCTTCCAAGTAGCTCCAGCAGGAATTATGCAGGGGAAGTGCACATGCTGTACCAGCACTTTAGATGACTCAGCTTTCTCTACCTGACCAGCTTCATGGGCTGGTGCAGAAAGGGGCAAGACCATAGCACCACCTTCTCTCTAACCTCTTCAGGATGCTGTGTGTCCCTGGGGCATAGACTGTGCAGTCCCTGCATTTCTCCAAGCACAGGGACTGCTTCTGCACCTGACCTCTGTGCAGAGAGCACAGAGGTGCTCCTTGCACTTTCCACTCCTGCACAGCCACACTATGGCCAGGAAAAATCTGGCCCTTTATTAGAAACAACAATGCAATTTGATTTTATTTGCATGAAGCAAAAGTTACAAGTATCACATAAATGTACACAAAAATCAACTGGCATTTTCATTTACCTCTCCACCCAAACAAAAGTGGGATTGCTGAAACCAGATTTAAGTTCAGAGATAGTTTCCATACCCATCCATTTACTGGGCCTCATCTGCAGAACCATTTTGATATTATGCACCGATACATGGATCAATATGTCAATGCTTTCTCTTGTTACTGAAGGGGGATCAAATTACATAAACGCATTGTAAGATTTGGAATGTAGTCCCATATTCAGTAGAACCTGGAAAGCCATAATTTTGAGCAAACTTTGCACATTATCATGTATAAATGTCCACTCACCTCCTTTTTATAGAGGCTTGTGGTTGCTGAACTAGTTAGGGCATCTCCTCTCACAATGGTTTTCAGTTTCAGTGCCTTAAACAAGACAGATATTTCATTTAAAATGTGTTCTTAATTGGTAACACCATATGGATAAATAAATACTAAAGATATGGAGGCTGACTATTAGGGAAGGGAGGGAAGCAATTTCAGACTATAATTACAATAGATCCAGCTCTGAATTTCTGTGCCACATTACATAATTTCTTTATAAGAAAACCAGCCATTCCATGTGTTTTGAACAGAGATTAAACTATTCAATAAGATGCTGGAAAATTATATGGTTTCAGACAGTATATATCTGCTGTTGGCAAAAACAAAACTTAACGTTGCAAATATATTAATGGAGAAAATCTTAAATAACAACAAGTCCTCACATCCACAAATTAAGTCCATGAGCTAACTACACCCTTTACACCAGCTGAGAATCTGGTCCTTTATAGTTAATGTCACATTTTTAAAGTGCATTTCAAGACATTAAGTGACACTATTTGCACATTCTTGTGGAACGATATAACCCAAATTTGTCATGAACAGCATTACAAACCTTTCAAGATGCAGGTCAACAGAAGCATGCTGATTTTGAAAAATACTTAGCTCATAATGCAGAACACAATATCAGTGTTGCACAAAGTAGTAGTGAGAAGACAAATGAGAATCTGAATTAGTTTATCCTTCCATATTGTCAATGATTAGAAGAGCTTCACGACCAGATCAAAATCCAGTGTTTCAGTACCGTATAGTCGAATGGAACCAACAGTGATTGAATAATGCATAAAAAGAAGAAAGCAAATTCCTCTTTATGGAATAACTTCTACATCAGAAGCAGGAAGCTTGCTAAACCATCAGTAGGACACTGGATGATCGAGATGCTAAAGGAGCACTAAGGATGATAAGGCTATTGTGGAGAAACTAAATGAATTCTTTGCATCAGTCTTCAGGGCTGAGGATGTGAGGGGGATACCCAAACCTGAACCATTCTTTTTAGGTAACAAATCTGAGGAACTGTCCCAGATTGAGGTGCCATTAGAGGAGGTTTTGCAACAAATTGATAAACTAAACAGTAATAAGTCATCAGGACCAGATGGTATTCACCCAAGAGTTCTGAAGGAACTCAAATGTGAAATTGCAGAACCGCTGTCGTCTGTAACCTATCATCTAAATCAGCTTCTGTACCTAATGACTGGAGGATAGCTAATGTGATGCCAATTTTTAAAAAGGGCTCCGAACGTGACCCTGGCAATTACAGGCCGGTAAGTCTGACTTCAGTACCAGACAAACTGGTTGAAACTCTACTAAAAAGCAAAACTGTCAGACACATAGATGAACATAATTTGTTGGGGAAGAGTCAACATGGTTTTGTAGAGGGAAATCATGCCTCACCAATCTACTAGAATTCTTTAAGGGGGTCAACAAGCATGTGGACAAGGGGGATCCAGTGGATATAGCGTACATAGATTTTCAGAAAGTCTTTGACAAGGTCCCTCACCAAAGGCTCTTAAGCAAAGTAAGCTGTCATGGGATAAGAGGGAAAGTTCTGTCATGGATTGGTATCTGGCTAAAAGATAGGTCAAAAGAAAGGATAGGAATAAACGGTTCAGTTTTCAGAATGGAGAGAGGTAAATAATGGTGTCCCCTAGGTGTCTGTACTGGGACCAGTCCTATTCAACATATTCATAAATGATCTGGAAAAAGGGGTAAACAGTGAGGTGGCAAAATTTGCAGATGATATAAAACTACTCAAGATAGGTAAGTGTCAGGCAGACGGCGAAGGGCTACAAAAGGATCTCTCAAAACTGGGTGACTGGGCAACAAAATGGCAGATGAAATTCAATGTTGATAAATGCAAAGTAATGCCCACTGGAAAACATGATCCCAACTATATATATAAAATGATGGGGACTAAGTTAGCTGTTACCACTCAAGAAAAAGATCTTGGAGGCATTGTGGATAGTTCTCTGAAAACATCCACTCAATGTGCAGCGGCAGTCAAAAAAGCAAACAGAATGTTGGGAATCATTAAGAAAAGGATAGATAATAAAACAGAAAATATCATACTGCCTCCATATAAATCCATGGTACGCCCACATCTTGAATACTGCATGCAGATGTGGTTGCCCCATCTCAAAAAAGATATATTGAGTTGGAAAAGATTCAGAAAAGGGCAACAAGTTGATTAGGTATGGAACAGCTTCCGTATGAGGAGAGATTAATAAGACTGGGACTTTTCAACTTGGAAAAGAGACGACAAAGGGGGAATATGGTATGGAGAAAGTAAATAAGAAAGTGTTATTTACTTTTTCTCATAACCCAATAACAGGGGGTCATCAAATGAAATTAATAGACAGCAGGTTTAAATATTTTTTAAAATATTATTTAAAATATTTTTTCACACCACGCAGTCAGTCTGTGGAACTCTTTGTCAGAGGATGTTGTGAAGGCCAAGACTATAACAGAGTTAAAAAAAGAACTAGATAAGGATTGGTCCATCAATGGCTATTAGTAGGGCCCTACCAAATTCACTGTCCATTTTGGCCAATTTCACGGTCATAGGATTTTAAAAATTGCAAATTTCATTATTTCAGTTATTCAAATCTGAAATTTCATGGTGTTGTAACTGTAGGGGCCTGACTCAAAAAAAGGTAGCTCTCTGTGTGTGTGTGTGGGGGGGGGTGTCACAAGGTTATTGTAGGAGGGGTTGCAATACTTCTACCCTTACTTTCTGTGTTGCTGGTGGTAGAGCTGCCTTCAGAGCTGAGCAGCTGGAGAGTGGCACCGGTTGGCTGGGACCCCAGGTCTGAAGGCAGAGTCACCACCACCAGCAGCGCAGAAGTAAGGATGTCATGGTATGATATTGCCACCCTTACGTCTGCGCTGCTGCCTGCAGAGCTGGGCCCTCAGTCAGTAGCCACCACTCTCTGGCTGCTCAGCTCTGAAGGCAGCAGTGCAAAAGTAAGGGTGGCATGGTATGGTATTGCCACCCTTACTTCTGTGCTGCGGCTGGCAGGGCACTCCCTTCAGAGCTGGGTACCCAGCCAACAGCCGCCGCTCTCCGATACTGGGAGCTCCATCAAATAACCCTGTGACCCCCTTGCAACTCCCTTTTGGGTCACGCCCCCCCAATTTGAGAAACGTTGGTCTCCCCTGTGAAATCTGTATAGTATAAGGTAAAAGCACACAAAAGACCAGATTTCACGGTCCGTGGCGTGTTTTTCATGCTGTGAATTTGGTAGGGTCCTAGCTATTAGCCAGGTTGGGCAGGGATGGTGTCCCAAGCCTCTGTTTGCCAGAAGCTGGGAATGGGTGCCAGGTGATGGATCACTTGATGATTACCTGTTCTGTTCATTCCCTCTGGAGTACCTGGCATTGGCCATTGTTGGAAGACAAGATACTGGGCTAGATAGACCTTTGGTCTAACCCAGTATGGCTATTCTTATGTTCTTTACTTCCTTCTAAAGACTGATAGGAAAACTAATTCTTAGCAAGCATTGCAAGTAGCTAATTTATTTTGAGAGATGCCCAAATTCACAATACCTATACATACTTATACATCTTTGCACTACTCCGCCTGAGTTGCAGTATTGAGAACTTTGAACCTCAACTGAAGCCAAGGAGGTGAACCAATTATTTCCAGACCAAAAAAGGGCTGCCTGTCATATTCTGGATTTATTTAAATCTTTGCTTCCTGCTAGTTCCACATATGCCTTGATTCATTCTTTCTCCAGAAACAAGTCCACAGTGGCATCTCAAAGTCATTCTTTTTTACTTAAATCAGCTTCCTTAATAACTCATCCTCTGATCATTATCCATTCTGTGAATGTAATTCTGCTCAATTGCCTATTTGGCTGTACTTCCGTTGTTTATATTATTGCCTAGTTAATTAACTTATTACTAGTGTAATTTTCTGTCCTAGCATTTGTCATCTTCACTACATTGTATGTCAATTTACTTTAAAAAATTAAAACAAAATCAGTAAATTGAATCTACATTTTTACACTATAAAAATCAAGAATTTTGTGCGATTATCAAGGTCTCATTTGCTTTGAGTTACCATCACCATTTGAAAAAATATTTCCCATAATATAATTTTACTAAATAAAGGGAACGCTTCAGATAAGTGTTAAATGCTGTGTTACCACAATAAAGATTAAATACATCTCACTCTTTCTGCTGACGGGTTTGTTCCTGAAAGTGCTTCTAATATATTTCATGAGATCCATGACTAAATTAACAGCAGCAAATGCAGTCAGCACCTTGATTTGCTTATATCATTCTGCCTCAGATAAGCTAGAACCAGTTGGAATCTCACAAGCCTGTTTTTGGCCAGACATCCCTAATCTTACTCCACACATCCCAGTGGAGTGATTAATTTGACCAGTACTTTCTACATAAAACCTACCTGACCAAGTCGGACAAATTCTGCTTGACGGGCCTCCTCTTTCTTCCGTGCTGATCTAGGGGATTCTGGTAACACGTCACTGAAGGACCTCCTATTAAGCATGTTCTTAAAAATAATTAAAAAAAAAAGAGAGCGAGCGTCTTACTGACCCAAACTTTTTCAATTTTTTAAAAATTTCATCTGACATTACTTGATTCTGCTGTATTCTTTCAGCATTTTCCTGTGACCTCAGTTCAAGTTTCGATTACTAACAAAAAAATAATCGCCCTCCCTTAAAATATGCTCCTACAGTTGAATCTAAGAATGCATGCTTTAGCCTTTTGATTTACAAGGTTGTGGAGCGCTGCAATACTCTTCACATGTATCAAGGTGCTATCTAGTATATGAAAGATGACATATGCAGTAGAAAGAGAGAGCCTGAGACTTGAAGCCTAGTATAAGGCAGAATGTGCTTTGATATGAGACAGAGGAGTTAACTCACTCAGTTCTTTAGAAATTCTAATGCTGTCTGACACCCATTTTGACAATCTCTATGTTGAAATAGCATATCCTCTAGACTTATTACCAAAAGGTACAAATAGTCTTGATGGTTTGTAGAAATGGTTTTGTCCTATTGAAGTAATACAAGGTCACTCTTAAAAGCTTCCAAAGTGTGAAGTTTAGCCTTTGCAGTGGATGAGTGAGGTCTTAGAAAGAACACTGGCAAGTGAATGAACTGATTTAAATGAAAGTCTGACACTATTTTAGGCAAAAATTTGAAATGAAGAAGAAGAGTAACTATCTTCACGGAAGGTGGTATAAGATGGTCCTGCCATCAGTGTTTGGATTTTGCTATTCTGCGAGCAGAGATAGTAGCCACCAAGAATGCCATATAAATAGACAAATGATACAAAGAACAGGTTGGCATACGTTCAAATGGAGGCTGCATCAGGAAGACTATGTTTAGGTCCCAGAGAAGGGAAAAATCCTTAACAGATGGAAAAATATGTGTTAACCCTTTCAAAAAACTAGTTACAGTAGGAATAAAATCATTGGGGAAAATTGCATGTTCCTGTACTGGAGAATAATAGGCAGATATCAGTGCTAAGTGAACTTTACTAGATCTAGTCAAGACATCTGAATGCTTTAATGATAACAGATTACCTCAATAACAGGTACAGACCCTGTGATAGACCCAGGCCAGTTGGGTACAGCAGAATAGCAGAAGGCAGATATACTGGCCACTGGATTAACAGTTTTCTGTTCCCTGACTGACCAGAGCAGGGGCTGCTCCAGGCTAATGAGAACATCTGACTCCAATTAACCTGTAAAGAGTCAGGTGAGGCCATTCAGTTAATGTGACCACCTGACTCTAATTAAGGCCCTGCTGATACTATAAAAAGGGCTCACTCCAGTCAGGCAGGGAAGTCAGGGAGCCAGAGGCGAGGAAGTGCGGCTGAAGGGCTGGTTACTGAAGACACCCTCAAACCATCGTTAAAGGAGCCCTAAGGTAAGGGTGAAGAAGAGAGAAGCAGGAGAGCTGTGGGGAAGTGGCCCAGGGAAATGTAGCAACTCTGGCAGTGAAAGGTTGGCTGCCAACAACTGCTACCATTAGGGTCCCTGGGCTGGAACCCGGAGTAGAGGGCGGGCCTGGGTTCCCCCCAACCTACCACTACAGGAACAGCTCCTGGAAGGGGAAGTCAGGTCCCTGTCAGGACAGGAGGCTGAACAGAGACTGTGGGAGTTCTCTCACCAACCTCCTTGCAGGCCTATGATGAAAAGGGCTCAGTAGACTGTAACCCTGGCCCTAGAGAGAGAAGGGCTACGTGGAGGGTCACAGTGAGCCACTGAGGCTAGCATAAACTGCCTAGAAGCGCAGGACCCACGGGAGCAAGGTCAGAGCTCTGCCACACCCCTCCAATGGGTAAAATTATAATGAGATGCCCATATTGAAAACTGTTTCCACTGGGCCCCATAAGTATGCCTTATTAAAGGTTTTAAGCTCTGAATGAGAATATGAGAATGACAAAGCCCTGGCTGGGATGATTTACTGGTAGTTGGGGTTGGTCTTGCTTAGAGCAGAGGGTTGGACTAGATGACCTCCTGAGGTCTCTTCCAACCCTAATCTTCTATAATTTCTGTGAACCTGTACCTCTGCAGAGGAAAGTCTATGCTCCAAGATCAGCCTACTAACATCCAAATTGTTAGCTGTAGAGACACTAAGTCTGGGTGTAGAACCAGTCTTTGGTTCTGCATTATGATGTCCAGACTGATCAGTAACTTGAACTGATAAGTGTACCATCTCTGAATACTAAAACTTCCCCTCCACCCACTGGGGCTATTAGGATAACTTGACCCCTGTCCAATATTACATTCCTGAGGACCCTAGTAATTAGAGTGACCAGAGGAAAGCATACAGCATATTCCTGTCCCAGCTAATGCATCTAAGACAGCGCCTGGACTCATTTCTCCTCTGGATCAAAATGTGCTGTTTAAAGTGGTCATGAGCAGGTATATGGAGGAATGACCCCACTTCTGAACTTTTATCTGAAGGACTGAAAGCTTGAGGGACCATTTTCTACTGAGTTGTCACCTAAATTGTTTTGAACCCCACATGAGTGTAGGGCTATGAGATTGATTCCAGTAGGAGAATTCCTGTAGGCATGGGGAGAGATGATCTTGCTCCTCCTTGCCTGTTAATGTAGTGTCAAAACTTGGATGCTGGTGTCCTGAATCAGAGCTAGATGAATGGCCCTGAGTGTCACAGCTGGATGGTGGGCAGCCAGACCTGGTGGTCAGAGCCGGAGTCCACAGTCAAAAAACAGGAGTTGAGTGTCAGTTGGGTCAAGATACCAGATCAGAAGCAGGAGACAAGCTTCAGATCAGAACCACAATCCTGATGCCAGGAGTCAAGAGGGGTTGGGATGCCAGGAAGTCAAGCTGGAGGAGCTGGAAGCACAAGGCACACAGTCCAGAGCAGGGTGGATCCCAGTTATTTGGATAGCTTCCTGTTCCTGCTGATGGCTTAAGTAAAGTCAGTGGGCCAATTGGCTGCTCTGGGACTCTGCAAATATGACCTCAGGGGTACAGTCTCGAACTGGAGCTGGACTTCATGGGTCCTGAGTAAGCAGTTCTCAGCAGGCTGCCAAATAGAGGGTTGGAGCGTAGCAGTTCCTGCAGACCCAGATTTGAGGCCCGTGGGACATGACACTGAGTTCTAGGCTGTTTATATGTAGTTGGGGACCAAAACCTTGGGCCTGCAGAGGACCCAAATATGCTCTCCAGCCTGTGTGAAGGTATCTTTCACTAAAGTGGCAGTGGGAGCTGAAGACACAAACATCATTCCCTGACAGCCATTCGGAGGATCGTCCCACCAAGTATTGATGAAAGGACATTCCTGGGAACAAGCACTCACGGAGTCATGTTGTGTTTGCTTGGCTGGTAGATCAACTTCAGCCATACTTGGAGAGGATTGACATGTGGTGTCACATAAGTGCAAATAGCCATATGACCAAAGAGATTAAGAGAGACATTCACTGATATCTTTGCTTGAGTCTGGACATCAATAGAAGATGACTCATGGTGTCCAATCTGTTGCTGACCTTGCATCTAAAAGTGCTCCTGTGACCTCTACTGATTAAGAGTAAGGGCTGACTTCATAGAAGATTAGGGTTGGAAGGGACCTCAGAAGGACATCTAGTCCAACCCCCTGCTCAAAGCAGGACCAATCCCCAGACAGATTTTTACCCCAGTTCCCTAAATGGCCCCCTCAAGGACTGAACTCTGAACCCTGGGTTTAGCAGGCCAATGCTCAAACCACTGAGCTATCCCTCCCCCCAATTTATCTTAAGTCCTAGTGAGAAGAGATAAAGCACCATCCTCACTGCTTCAGTGACTTGCTGAAGCAACGTTTCTCATTTCAATGTTTCTTCAATCATTGAAGGAAGAATAAATGTAAAGGCCTTGACTGTGCAGGTGAGCTACCCAGTCTGGCTGTTCTTATGTCTTACTGGTAATTTTCATGCAATTAAAATGTAAAGAGGAAAAACACCCCTTTGCTATCCAACTTACTGTATGCAAATCAGTACTCACCAAGGTGGATATCTTCATGAGCAATAGGCCACTCAATATGCCACTGGGGGGGATATGAAGTGCATAAAGATCACGCAAGTCTTGGATTTACCTTGTGTAGATCAGGCATGAGGTCCTGGTATAAAGAACGAATCAGCATGTCTAGAGTGCGCTGCCGTTTCTGAGCAAATGTTGGAGTTTCCAAGGTGGCTTTTTCCCCATTTATTACTAACACATATTGAATAAAGGAGAATGTGTTACTTAAAGGGGTTTCATGTCCTTTACTGAATCCAAGTTGTCTTCATGTAAGGATATTCATTACAAAATAACTAATTTGGGTTTGTTTCACATTTGTGCATATTTTGAACTAAAAGTTCTAGTTGTTTTATCATCATGACTCTGAAGAGTTTTTTTTAACCCTATTTGCTTTTGAGCATCTAAACTGTATTTAGCTAGTATCGTTCTTCAAGACACAAAAACAGCCAGATAAATTCCAGAAAGATACTATTTCACTGTTAATTTTAAAAGAACCATTTCCTGAATCTCAGTAAATGTGCTGAAGTTCTTTGATATAGGACAAAATGTACCGCCATACTGTCTATGTCAGAGGCTGTCAGTGCAGCTGCCTTATATTTTTGAATTGTATTGAAAAGTTCAGAGTTCCTTCTGGCTCTGCTAAGTTCAATGTGAGGTTCAAACAATGTCAAATACTGCTGTACAGTAACTCTTCACTTAACGTTGTAGTTATGTTCCTGAAAAATGCACCTTTAAGCAAAACCAATTTCCCCATAAGAATTAATGTAAATGAGGGGGTTAGGTTTCAGGGAAATTTTTTTTCACCAGACAAAAGACTATATGATATATATACATATAGATAGATAGATAATAGATATAGATAGATACACACACACACACACACAGACACAGTATAAGTTTTAAACAAACAATTTAATACTGGTACACAGTGATGATGATTGTGAAGCTTGGTTGAGGCGGAGGAGTCAGAGGGTGGGATATTTCCCCTACAGCTAAATGATGAACTAGCAATTGGCTGAGCCCTCAAGGGTTAACACTCTCACTCTACAAGGCGGCAGGAATGGAGGGTTGGGGGTATGTGTGTGAGAGAGATATGTGCATTTCCCCACTTCCTTAGATCAGCTTGCTGAGACCGCAGCTGCTGCAAGCTCCCTCTGTCCTGAGCCCTCGTGTATCCCCTCTGCTCTATGGAAGATGGGGTAAGCAGGGTGCAGGAGCAGGGGGGAGGGGGACACTTTGACATTAGCCCCCTCTTCCTTCCCTCCTCCCCCGCACAGCAAGCAGGAGTCTCAGGGAGCAGCTCCAAGGCAGAGGGCAGGAACAGCACATGACAGTGAGGGGAGGGACAGCTGAACTGCAGGCAGCTGCTGCACAGGGAACTTAGGGGAGCGAGGAGCTGATAGGGAGAGCTGATAGGGTGGCTGCCGGTCCACCCTGGTTCCAAGCCCCCACCAGCTAGCTGCAATGGGCTGCTCTTCCTGCAAGGAGTAGACAAAGTAGGCGGCTGCTAAACGACATTAGAAGGGAGCATTGCACAACTTTAACTGAGCATGTTCCCTAATTGATCAGCAACGTAACAATGAAACAACATTAACTGGGACAACTTTAAGTGAGGAGTTACTGTAATTGATAAAGCAGTTTTCAATAAACTAAGCAATTTGCCATTTTCTAATTAGATTTTATCAAAGTAATTAGAGTCATTCCTCTAGCTTTAAAGGGCAATGAGCAATCATAGATGTCGATCACACAGCCCAATAATCTCTTGGCTGGTATACCAGTTAGGAGTCTACACTGCTAATTAATTTAAATATCAACAAGTATTCTTTAGTAACTTATATGAAATGAACTGGTGAGTTCTCAGTCAAGCTCCTATTGGTCAGATGTTTACATTACAAAAGTCATGATTAGTACTCAGTGGTCCCCTTCCTGGGAGTCTTAGCAGGAGGTCACGGCTTGAATTAGTCCATTAAGATTGAGTTCTCTCCTTGGGAACTGGTTCATAACAGCACTAAAATATTCGTAACAGCACTGAAACATACTGACTGTTTTCCATGCTGCACATTTTTTGTAGATAAAGTACTTTAGTTTCCAAAGCTGCCAGTCTGGCACCTTTTACTGTTAAATATATGAAATGGCATTAGATGAATGTGTTTCTGAATATCACTCTCCTTTGTCTTTAAGAAGAAACCTTTGGAAAATTAACAATTCATTAAGCAACGGAACAAATACTTCTGAAATGCTCAAACCAGATTGGATCTGGTAACCTAAGAAGCATTAACTGCATGGGAGTTCAGTGTTTATCAGAACCAAATAGAAATGTTTGAGGGGAATACATTCCACTCAGGCTAGAACAGCCAAACTTTAAAAAAGACTCAATATAAAACTGTAACATTGCACAGCAGAAAAATTATTTACAATCTGCAGTATCCCAAATAAGTGTGAAGAGCAGATTCTTACGCAGGGCCGGCTCCAGACCCCAGCGCGCCAAGCGCGCGCTTGGGGCGGCATTTTGCCGGCAGGGCGGCAGGTGGGTCCGGCGGACCTTCTGCAGTCATGCCTGCGGGAGGTCCACCGGAGCCGGTGGTCCAGCAGACCTCCCGCAGGCATGACTGCGGAGGGTCCGCTGGCCCCGCGGCTCGGGTGGACCTCCCACAGACATGACTGCAGATGCTTCACCGGAGCCGCGGGACCAGCGAACCCTCCGCAGCTGCGGGAGGTCCACTGGAGCCACGGGACCAGCAGTCATGCCTGTGGGAGGTCTGCTGGTCCCGCGGCTCCGGTGCACCTCCCGCAGGCATGACTGCTTGGGACGGCCAAATTCCTAGAGCCGCCCCTGTTCTTACGTATCAGACTAAAAGTTTTAAAAGGTCTCTTTGATCTGAAAAAGACTTACACTTCACTAGTACAAAGTCCCTGAATTCCTGGTGATCTGTGAACACAGGTGGGGATGGAAGGGGAGGCCCAAAGAGAGGTACACTTTCTTCTGAAAATATTTTCAACCTAATGAAAGAATCACTATTTATTTGGTTTGAAAGTCACATACAAAGAGTACCAGACATACTGCTTAAGCAGGAACAAGAACTATAAATTGTTACTGGGAAACATCATATCAGCACTTCATGAATTGCAAGTCTCAATGAATGTTCTCAGGATATTCACCTGGGATCAGAAGCTGACACCTGTCCGTTAACTAGTACATTACTTTACATTCAGTTGACTCTTGTAGAATGATACACTATTCAATGAGAACAAGAGTGGCAAAATCTAGTCCTTATTCAAACAAAAATGAAATTACAAACTTAACATTTCAATTACAAAATCCTACCACTGTGTACATTACCTCTTTTTTTTACACTGTGTATTACAGACATTTTCCAACACAAACCCTAGGCACATATATAAAAGGATCCAAGAACTAGAGTATTATAAGGAGTAACATGGTCAAAGGAGAGATTTTCCTATCTGCAAGGCTAGTTTCAATTGGGTACAGAATAAACACAATAATACTGAATTCCTCACCTGAGTATATTCTCAGTCACATTATTGAATCAGGATATAAGAGTCTCTGCTTAGGCACAGTAGAACACACTATATGTTACAAGGTGTGACTCTTATTTGTGGGGAAAAATTCCACAGATATCAACTACATCGGGGTAGGCAACACATGGCACGCGTGCCGAGCTGATTTTCAGTGGCACTCACACTGCCCGGGTCCTGGCCACTGGTCTGGGGGGCTCTGCATTTTAATTTAATTTTAAATGAAGCTTCTTAAACATTTTAAAAACCTTATTTACTTTACATACAACAATAGTTTAGTTATATATTATAGACTTATAGAAAGAGACCTTCTAAAAACGTTTAAATGTATTACTCGCACACGAAACCTTAAATTAGAGTGAATAAATGAAGACTCGGCACACCGCTTCTGAAAGGTTGCCGATCCCTGAACTACATAATGCCTTGCCATGGAACCATTTACCACTCACTTTCATGATCACTTAAAAACACCCAATTCATGGAATTAGATAGGTGGACTATGAAGAATAGTTTACTTCCGCTTCTACTGTAACATCAAACTAACAAAGCGAATGATTTGGTTAAAGTTAGCACCTACCTGTAACTATCATTTTGCTTATTATATCTCACTAAGGCAAAAATATCTGCCATGCAAGTTAAAGAAATTAATCCATTACTTTCATGTCTATGAAGTTCACTTGTGTTTTGAAAATGCCCATTCTGTTGAAAAAGCAGATGAAATATGGTGAAATATATTAATTGTTTTATTACATTTGATATAATTCTAGTTTATGCACCTTCAATTGTTCTGGTAGGGCATTTATTTTATGAATGTTTAAAATGGCAAGGCTTAAAAAGTGCAAATATCTTAGTCGTTGTCTACAATGAGAAGTTTTACTGTGTTTAAACACTATTTTCAACAACTGAGCTAGCTAATACAATGGTCACCACAACTCTGTGGTTAGTATACATGAAGACAAGCCATATTCAGCATCATCTTAGCTAGTCACGACTGGGCTTAATGATGTTGAAAATAACTTGTTCTTGTCCACAGTTACCACAGAGTGGATTATTAAAAAACATGTTTCAACATGATAAAATTTCCTAACACAGACTTATAGAAATTCTTCCAGCATAATTCAGTTAAATAGAGGGCCAAGTAGGGTAGCAATTCATAGGGTAGCAATGTAAATTTTCATGACTGCACCAAGATCTATTACCAATCTTGATTCATGACACTGGTGAGAATCTAGGCAACAGCACATATGGAAAAATGGCCAGATAATTCAATGCAGATGCAAGTCTCAGATAGAAACAGATCAGAGGCATCCTGTTGTGGCAGATTTCCTTGACACTGAATGATCCTTGACATGACCTTTGAGCTGCATGACCTTCTAAGCTATAAACAGTGTCAAGGAAAACACAAATCTAAGAAACCTTTCTAAGAGTTTTTAGGGTGCTCCTAACAAAACCTAGGGACGTTTTGCCATCAGGCTCTGGGCTTTGTCTACACTAGAAAAATTAGGACCTGTAATTCTCCAGTGGCACAGCTCCAACAGTGGCAGTAATAAGGAGGCTGTACCATAGCCAGTGCTCAGGTGTTTTATTATTGTCTTATCTAACTCTCCTCAATACAGGAGCATTTTTCCTACTATAGACAGAGCTTACAGAAGAGCTTTCCCAGGATGGGCAACTAGGTGAGGGGGAAAACATTGGCAGCACAATTAAAATGAGCCACGTGGAACACAGATACTACCTTTGGAAAGAATTTAGGGCATGTCTGTGGCCCCAATATATCTTCAAAGAATTTAGTAAAAAGATGGATCAGACAACTGGGCTTGATCCTAAGAAGGGGTGAACATTACAACAGAAGCTGCAGGTGCTCTATACATCTCAGGACCAGGTTCTTACTCTGCTGGCTGAAGTCACTTCCACCAAAAAAATAACATTCCTTGTAAGAGTTCTGAGCTCATAGGCATTCATTGGTTCAAAAGCTGTCAGCAGCATGGCCAGGACCACACTAATTTCCCATGATGGAGGCTTTTAAATAAGCGATTCAAATATATGAAATCCCTCATGAATATGATAACAAGGAGCTGCAGATTACAGCTGAGCAAATAACTTGTTTTTCAGTTCACTGGCAGTTAAAAAATAAAAATACAATTCTGTTTGGGTCAAGCCAAATCAGAAAATTTCCAAAAAATCCTGGTGAAATTAAAAGCCCATTTGGAGTTAAACAAAACATTCACAAAATGGCAGAGGAGAAGTGGCTCACATAACTTTCAGCCCAATGGTCAGGGCACTCACCTAGTATGTGGAAGACCCAGGTCCAAATGCTAGGCCTGGAGCAGGGATGTGAACACACTACCTTCTTCCCAGGTGAGTGCCCTGCATCAGGCTATAAGAAATTTTCTCTTCCTCCTGTTGAAGCTGTTCTGTTTTGTATAAATAATTAAATATTCATTGGAGTAGGCACTTAAAGTTGCATCTCCCATGTGCATGCCCTAGCCACCAGGCAACAGAGTAATTCTCTCTTTGTGTGGCCCAATGGCTATTCATAGAATCATAGAAGATTAGGGTTGGAAGAGACCTCAGGTAATCTAGTCCAACCCCCCCTGCTCAAAGCAGGACCAACCCTATCTAAATTATCCCAGCCAGGGCTTTGTCAAGCTGGGTCGTAAAAACCTCTAAGGATGGAGATTCCACCACCTCCATTGGTAACCCATTCCAGTGCTTCACCACCCTCTTAGTGAAATATCCAACCTAGACCAAACCCACTGCAACCAGAGACCATTGCTCCTTGTTCTGTCATCTGCCACCACTGAAAACAGCCTAGCTCCATGCTCTTTGGAATCCCCCTTCAGGTAGTTGAAGGCCACTATCAAATCCGCCCCCCCCCCACTTCTCTTCTGCAGGCTAAATAAGCCCAGCTCCCTCAGCTTCTCCTCATAAGTCATGTGCCTTAGCCCCCTAATCATTTTTCTTTCCCTCGCTGGACTCTCTCCAATTTTTCCACATGCTTTCTGTTTGCGGGGGTGCAAAAGTGGATGCAATACTCCAGATGTGGCCTCACTGGTGCCGAATAGAAGGGAATAATCACTTCCCCAATGTGTTGGCAATGCTCCTATTAATACAGCCCAATATGCTGTTAGCCTTCTTGGCAACAAGGGCACACTGTTGACTCTCATCCAGCTTCTCGTCCACTGTAATGCCCAGGTCCTTTTCTGCAGAACTGACGCTTAGCCAGTCAGTCCCCAGCCTGTAGCAGTGCATGGGATTCACCTGTCCTAACTGCAGGACTCTGCACTTGTCCTTGTTGAACCTCTTTCTTTTGGCCCAATCCTCAAATTTGTCTAGGTCACTCTAGACCATATTCCTACCCTCCAACGTATTTACCTCGCCCCCCAGCTTAGTGTCATCCGTGAACTTGCTGAGGGTGCAATCCATCCCATCATCCAGACTATTATGAAGATGCACCTCCAAGTGCTTCAAAATGGATTCCTTGAGGACCTGCTCCATGATTTTTCCAGGGACTGAGGTGAGGCTGCCCATGTCTGTAGTTCCCCAGATTCTCCTCCTTCCCTTTTTAAAAGATGGGCAATATATATTTGACTTTTTCCAATCGTACGGGACCTCCCGTGATCACCACGGGTTTTCAAAGATAATGGCCAATGGCTCTGCAATCACATCAGCCAACTCCCTCAGCACCCTCGGATGCATTAGATCCGGACCCATGGACTTGTGCATGTCCAGCTTTTCTAAACAGTCCTTAATCTGTTCTTTCATCACTGAGGGCTGCTCACCTCCTCCCCATACTGTGCTGTCCAGTGCAGCAGTCTGGGAGATGACCTTGTCTGTGAAGACCAAGGCAAAAAAAAGCATCGAATACTTCAGCTTTTTTCACATCATCTGTCCAGGGGCGGCTCCAGACCCCAGCACGCGAAGCGCGTGCTTGGGGCGGCATGCCGCGGGGGGGGCGCTCTGCCGGTCACCGGGAGGGCGGCAGGCAGCTCCGGTGGACCTCCCGCGGTGTGCCTGCGGAGGGTCCGCTGGAGCCGCGGGACCAGCGGACCCTCCGCAGGCACGCCTGCGGGAGGTCCACTGGAACTGTGGGACCAGCGACCGGCAGAGCGGCCCCCGCGGCATGCCGCCCTGCTTGGGGCAGCGAAATGTCTAGAGCCGCCCCTGCATCTGTCACTAGGTTGCCTCCCCCCTTCAGTAAGGGTCCCACACTTTCCCTGACCTTCTTGTTGCTAACATACCTATAGAAACCCTTCTTGTTACCCTTCACATCCTTTGCTAGCTGCAACTCCAATTGTGCTTTGGCCTTCCTGATTATACCCCTGCATGCTCGAGCAATATTTTCATACTCCTCCCTAGTCATCTGTCCACTTCTTGTAAGCTTCTTTTATGTTTCAGCTCACCCAAGATTTCTCTGTTAAGCAAAGCTGGTCACTTGTCACATTCGCTATTCTTTCTGCATTATTCTGTTCACATATTTTATATAGAGTGAAACAGCTTCAATAGGAGAGATGGAGAAAGACCCATCCTGGAATAGCCTGGTGGTGAAGACAATCATCTGGGGAGAGGGCAGATATGGATTTAAATCCCTGTTTCAGAGTAAGGACTTGAACTTGGGTCTTCCACATCCCAGAACAATTGGGCTAGAAGCTACAAAGTGGGTACCACCTACTCCTCTAGCTGTTTTATTAATCTACCCTGATTTTTTTCTAACTGAAACGATTTAGTAAATTTGTGAATAGTTTAAAGTTGACCAAAACTTCATTTTTCAGTGAATGAACTATTGGAGCAAAAACATTGGCCCACCTCTACTGTAGACACTGGCCTAACATCCAGTTCCTTGGCAGTTCCTAAAACAGCTGCCAAGTGCGGTTAGAGGGAAGATGTCTGTGTCTCAAACTCAGAGTAGAAGGTGGTAGCTAACTGACTTTTGCATTGGGCATGTAAAAGGATCCATGTAGGATTTCACACCAGCCCAAAAGCATTTCTGAGCCACAGGATGAACTGGGACACCTGCTTGGACAAAGTAAGTCTTTCTATTTCTCTCAAGAGTCATGCAACAGAAAGGAATTCCCAGGCTGAGACGTAAAGACTTGCTCTACACATATGATCCAGTATATTCAGACTCTCAACCTGATGAGATTAGCAATGCATTAAACAGGCTCAAGAATCTGTCTGTCTTGTCCTAAAAGGGGTCTATTAGAATTGGTGTCTCTCCTAAGTTTCATCAGGACCTTTGCTAACAGCGTGAGGGAGTAAAGCCATACATTAGCTTTCCATCCCATTACATGGAGAAGGTGGAGCTCAACCACTACCTATGGTCTGAAAAGAACTGGCAGCTAGCGCATTAGGGAGTGTCCACATTACATAGCAAGGACTGGTGCAGGATGCTCTCTGCCAAGACCAATGCACAGTTGCCAACTTTCACGTGGTAAATAAGCACCCTGACTTTCACAATAAGCCAAAAATCAAGCGAATCCCATTTCAAAACAAGGCCAAAACAAGCTAATCCCTAAGAACTGCAACACTCTATGTGACTAGTTTCCCACAGTGTGCAGTCTGGGACTCTGGAGGGCCCACTGTGCACCCCTGACTCTCTCCCCCCTTGCCCCTGCTTGCCCCTCCTTGCGGTGAGCTGATTAAAAAAAAAGAAGCAACAAGCTACAAGCCCAACAAGCCATAAAATAGCCAACAAGCAACTCACAAGCCAATTAAGCCAAAGACAAGTCCAATTTCTGCATTTTTCTTGCAGGTTTCACATGTCTGGACCAATGGCTTTAGAACTTTGAGAATGTTGAAACCCAAGACTGTGTTAGATAAGAGATAAATATTCTTCTCCAACATTCATTAACTAATCCTCTCAACATCCCATGTGGTAAGAATTATTGTCACGATTTTACTAATATTGAAATTCAGGTATAGAGAGATAAAGTGATTTCCCCAAGTCTTCTTATTAACATTTGTATTACAGTAGCATCTAGAGGCCTCTATGACGTGGATCCCCACTGTGCTAGGCACTTTAGCATCATATAGTAAATGATAGGCCCTGCTCAAAGAAAAATCTAAAAGACAAGATCAAACATGTGGATAAAACAAACAAGTGGGCGAGAAGAAAGGGGTAACAACAATAGACCATGTAGTCAATATCAGAATTGGGTTTGGAATTCACAAGTTCCCGACTCTCAGTATTGTGTCCATTTCTATAGGTCATAATGCAATTTTAAAATGTCACCCATCACCAGGGCCGGCTCCAGAGCCCAGCGGGGCAAGCACCCGCCTGGGGCGGCCCTTTCCCGGGGGGGGCGGCAGGCTGGGCCGGCGGACCTGCCGCAGTCATGCCTGCGGGAGGTCCACCGGAGCCCCGGGAGCAGCGGACCTGCCGCAGGCATGACTGCGGAGGGGACGCTCGGCCGGCGGCTCCAGTGGACCTGCCGCAGGCATGACTGCGGACGGTTCGCTGGTCCCGCGGCTCGGCTGGACCTCCCGCAGGCATGACTGCGGCAGCTCAACCGGAGCCGCCAGACCTGCGAACCGCCCGCAGCTGCGGGAGGTCCAGCCGAGCCGCGCGACCAGCGGACCCTCGGCAGTCATGCCCGCGGGAGGTCCGCTGCTCCCGCGGCTCGGGGGCGCCTCCCGGGCATGACTGCTTGGGGCGGCCAAAAACCTAGAGCCGCCCCTGCCCATCACTCTGAAGATTTTGGTATTTTTTACTTTAATTGTGTATCCCATCCCATCTAAATATCTAAAATAAATGATCTCTAAATGTCATGAGGCAGCATTCAGTGGATACTGAAAAATTTATTCACATCAATAGCAGAAGTATTTTCTGAAAATATACTTTTGGAAATGTATATGGAGTTAACTTTGTGAAGCCATCTGAATAATTCTTTAGTAATTGAGAATTTTCACAAGGTAGATTTAGGGCTACAAAATAAAGTAATCTATAAGATGTCTTATATACAAGATATTTTAAAATATACTTTTCTCTTCTGTGAATGGCATATAGGAAGGATTTAATGGGGGTTTGTAATTGACTAAAGCTTGTTTAAAAAAAAAACAGAAAGCAAAAGATACGTGTAAAATGAGAGCGAATCATGGAAGGCTTAAATGCTGGAGAAGATTCTTCCCCTTCCTGGAACACGATAGTGACAATGTCATTTCCAATATGACGCTTCCTTTCTACCTACAAAAAGGAGAGATACCATCACTAGAATTGGATCCTGAGTATTAATACAGTGAAAGAACAATGAAACACAACATGAGATTATTGAATTTAATGCACTTTTTCTATGATAGCAGTTGACGGTAATCTGAAGTGTGTGCAGCAAAATTTATACAAACATCCTGTTCTGTTTTTATCTAAATACAGGCATTTAAAAGTGCAATACAGTAATGTCAAAATACTGTGAAGCTGATTTATTCTTTATTCATTCTTGTTCTAATTGTACAATGACCATGGAAATATGAAGAACTGATGTCTATTTATAGCCCAAACACAGAATTTGTTAAAATTAATTAGAAATAATTATCTATATTATTTAAATGTAACTGAATTACATGCAAATTACATTTTAGAATAATTTTTAATTCTATTTATGAGGAAGGGAAAGCAAGAAGATATATACCTTACTGTACAGTGTACGGCAAAGGACTTGTTAGGAGTCCATTTTTAATCTGAAAGCATCAAGGTTAGTCTAAATGAAATTGGATTTCACTAACCTCGGTCTGAGAACCATTAAACCAAACTTTAGAAGTGGCTACGGAACTTCAGACTAAGACAAATGAGATACTGAAATTTGATCAAAAGGAAATGTTTTGTCTGCTTTTTCAGAGGTTAATTATTGATCTCTGCTTGGTTTAAGGCAGGGATCAGCAACCTTTGGCATGTGGCTTGCCAGGGTAAGCACCCTGGCGGGCCGGCCCAGTTTGTTTACCTGCCGCATCCGCAGGTTCGGCTGATTGCGGCTCCCACTGGCCGCAGTTCGCCACTCCAGGCCAATGGGGGCGGCAAGAAGCGGCGGCCAGCACCTCCCTTGGCCCACACTGCTTCCCGCAGCCCCCATTGGCCTGGGACGGTGAACCGCAGCCAGTGGGAACCTGCGGATACCGCAGGTAAATGGGCCCGGCCCGCCATGGTGCTTACCCTGGCGAGCCGTGTGCCAAAGGTTGCCAATCCCTGGTTTAAGGCCTGGTCTCTTGTGACTAAGCTCTCTAAGTGAGAGACCCGTTAAAAAGTTATCCTGTCCCTTTCAGCCTGGGTACAACAACAGTAATATGACAATTTAATAAAACTTTTAAAATTCCCCAAGAATTCCAGACAGCAGGGGCTTCTAGGTTTTCTAATATATTTCTGATAAAATTATTACTCTTCAGTATATATATTTCTGAATCTTCTAGGATATCATGATTCTATTGTCTTTACTGGGCTGCTCCTAAGTAGATGGCCTATTATGTCCGCCATCAATAAGTGCTCAATCTTATTCTGTGATCTCTGCTGATTGTTATTAGTTTTTGGGTGGAATTTAAGATACCTGTTCTCATTTATGAAACCATAAATCACTTAAGTACAGCCTACTTGACTGCTGTTTTCCCGTGACCATACTGCCACAGTTGTGGTTATCTGAGGTGCTCAAGTAGGAATCCCCTCACTTCAACAAAACAAGGGCTGGTGGATGAACAGGGTGGGCCTGCGTGACGCTGACTCTTTACATTGTGAGACAGAGTTCTGATGGGTAAGTACCATCTACTAGGTTGTGTTGAGGGTGGAGTTTTACTGGAAATGTATTAGCTTAGTTTTTAGTATGTTGTTATTTAAAGAACATCAAAAGGTGCCCAGAATACCAGAGGGGTGTGGTTTTTATGCCATTATAAATTGAAATAGATACATATACATGTATTTGCTTCTGGCATTAGTCTACTGGGCATTAAGTAACTCTTCAAGTCAGTGAATAAAATTCAATTCAAAACAAACATTTAGGGGTACGTTTTTTTAAAAAAGCTACTCTTGTGTCACACTTTTTGGCATTAAAATGAAACAGCATACACTGAAATCTTTACAGTAGATGGCAATAAAAGCGTGAAATCTACTCCACACTTATAAAAGAATCTAAAAATATCAGGCATCTAAGTGATAGCTGAGAAATACATGGAAGACTGGAAACAAGGTCCTCTAAATGTCTGTGTATATTTAACATTTGCTCTTGTTGTATGGAAATGTTAAAAGACCAAAATGTAAGCCATCTAAATTGTGCCCTCATATCACAGCAGGCGGTGCCCTAAAAATGTGTGTATGTAATAAGAACTAGAATTGTCAATGCACTTGACTGCTTATATATTTAAAAGCACATTATTTGTAACCTCAGGACTCTGTTTTCTACAAGTTATATAACTGTGCAATAATTGTTTTTAAAATTATTTAAAATGTTTTTGTTAATTGTCCCTTTTCATCACAATTTGCAAAATCAAAGAAAGACCCAAAACCCTAGCCAACTGTGGCAAAATAAAAACAAACACAATATAAGGCAATACAGAAAAATGTAAATGCTACCTGTCAAGAATAGTTATTACAGAAACACTTTACCCATGTCTAAATCCACTAATAAATACTTAAATAAATAACAACATTCTGAGGCTGAGGTGGCATGGCGGAATTTAAAACTTCTCTCAATTCAAGAAGAATGAAAAGACTGAGAAACCTGCCCGTATAAATCCCACTATTTTCATATATTTTCATCATATATATTGAAAAAAACTGTATGAGGAGAAAAGGCACATTTACTCTTCTAATAAGACATACAAAGAGTTCAAATGAGAAAGTATTTCAGAGGTTTAAGTTTGATAAATCAAGCATCCTGTGCTCCTTTCTCAGGCAAAATGCCCACTGAAGTCAAAGGGAGAAGAAAGTAAGAAATGGTTTCAAGGGAACTACCCTTCAAAAATTAGATGCTAGCCATACAGCACTGAACTCTCTTTTGGATGAATCAGTATGCATTAGCCTTCTCCATGAAAAATCTCAATTCTACCTATATGCAAAGCAGGGTGGAAAGCTATTGGTACAGCTGGTAGTGAGACTACATTAAAACAATGAAGATGTGATCTATTGAGGCTAAGGGATTCACTCAGAACTTTTTTTGTATTTCTAGAGCAGCAGCGTTTACACAAATTGTGTTCCATCTTCATTTGCATTCAGCTTCTCATATTTCTAAACCATCTAAAATGAAAACTGGTTCTCTAATTCACATTCCGCAGCATTGGTACTCTGACTCCTACACAATGGGAGGTAGCTTAGAAAATTTGCCACATATGGAGGATGGAACGTTTTTATATTCTCATGTCACTATTATGAAGAAAACCCCTTTAGAATTCTACTATATTCTCTGTGGTATTCCTAAACCTATTAGGCATGATCAGGTCACAACTGAAAACCTTCTACCACTATGACCATAAGCGGTACAACCTGTACTGGTCAACGCAGAGTGCTGGGCAGCAGTTAATTAACCCAGAAACCTCAGGAAGCACCAATGGCTTTGGACTGATGAGCGCCTGAGGAGGGTAGTGGAACCCTTGATGGAGGAAACGCCATCAAAAGGTGGATGAGCAAATTCACTCAGTGTTTGTGCCAATGACAACCACACAGGACAGATTGGCTCCTTCAGCTGTGGCTGATAATCAATCTAGGAGTGAAACCCCGGAAGGGAGGCAGAGGGAAGATCTCCTCTGCTCTGGCAACTCCTGCAGCATAGCTGGTTCCAAATGTATTGACTCCCATCCTTCCTTTGGTCCAAACCAGTGAAGTCAAGAGGGAGACGCTGACAAAGCAGCTCCTCCATATCAACTGCCCAGGCTGGCTATTGAAGCCACATCACATGGAGAGGACACTCCAGCCTTGCTGGCAACATGGACACAACACAGAAGGTGGCAGTTACGGGTTATAAGCTCTCATTTGATTGGCATAGTGGAGGGTGCGATGGGTCACCTTCGATGGTGAGAGGAATCACTGTGTTCCATTGGTCAGCCACCGCCTGCCACAAAGCCGGGTAGCCCCTGGACAGTTAAGTGCTGACCCGCCACAGTCTGTCCACCTCATGGGGTGCGTGGGGCTAGACCAAAAGTTAAATGGCAGATGGAAACCTTGCATCTGGCAAAAATAAGAAACCAAGAACTTTCCGGCTTGGCAGCTGGAATGTCGGACCATGTGTCCAGGATTGACAGACACAAACAGCATATGGAAGTCAGCTTTGATAGACTGTGAGCTGTACAAACTCAATGTTGACATTGCAGCACTTCAGGAAACAAGACTTGCAGATGCTGGTTCTGCATCTGCAAAGATGGCTAATTACACCTTCGTTTGGTCCATCGCCCACCTAGCAAAACAAGACCACTTCGCCATGTAAGAGCGGTGAGTGGAGGGCCGTCTACTCTCATGGAGGGTGCGCTGAACCGGAGCTGAGCATGTCCTCTCCTCGCCACCTAGCCACTGAGCAGCCATGCCGTGAGGTGAAAAGCTGCCAGGTTGGGGTGGAGGAGACGGCCCCGGTCCTGAAAGCGCAGGTCCGGGCGGAGCGGCAATGGCCACAGCGGAGCCACCACCAGGCCCAAGAAGGTACTGTACCAGTGCTGCCTGGGCCACGCTGGGGCAATGAGAAGGACCCTGGCCTTGTCCGTCTTTATTTTCTCTAGGACCGTGCTGATCATCGGGAACGGGGGAAAGGCCTATACGAGTTGGCCTGACCAGGGCAGGATAAAGGCATCAGAGATCGTGCCCCTCCCCAGGCCCCCCTGGAGCAGAACTGGGGGCATAGTCTGTTCTGTCGGGCCGCAAATACGTCCACCTGGAGAGTTCCCCACCTCCAGAAAAGCTGGAGGGCCACTTCCGGGTGTAGGGACCACTCACGCTGAGAGGAAAAATCCCTGCTCAAGCGATCTGCCCTCATGTTCCGGGCGCCTGGTAGGTGAAAAGCTTTTAGATGGATGTCATGGGCTATACAGAAGTCCCACAGACTGAGGGCTTTGTGGCAGAGGGCGGAGGATCGGGCCCCGCCTTCCCTGTTGATATAGAACATTGAGGCCCTGTTGTCCATGAGAACCCTGACTACCCTTGCCCTTCAGGTGCGAGCGGAAGGCCGTACACACCAGCCGCACCGCTCTGAGTTCCTTGACGTTTATGTGAAGGATTAGGTCTTACGGAGACCACAGGCCTTGGGTCTGAAAACTCCCCACATGGGCTCCCCAACCCAGGTCCAATACATCGGACACCAGCTCCACGGATGGGGCCCTGTCCCTGAATGGGACCCCTCAGAGCATGTTGCTCGGTGTGGACCACCACCGTAGGGAGGCAGTCACCGAGTTCGGTACGGTGACAACCTTGTCCAATCGGTCCATGGCTTAGGAGAACTGCGAGGCCAGCCAGAGTTGTTGGGGCCTCATCCTGAGCCTGGCATGGCAGACCACATACATGCACACCGACATGTGACCTAGCAGCTGTAGGCAGGACCTGGCCATCGTCAACAGGAACCTTACGATCAAGTTGATGAGCCCTTTCAGGGTCTCGAACCTGGCTGGGGGGAGAGAGGCCCTGGCCGACCTTTCATCCAGGAGCGCCCCGATAAACTCTATGTGTTGGACCAGGACTAGTGTGGACTTGGTGTTTACCAACAGGCCCAGGGCAGTGCATGTGGACAGGAGGAGTGCCACATGATCCCTCACCTGCGACCGGGAGGTGCCCTTGACCAGCCAGTCGTCCAGATAGGGGAATATCTGGACACCCTGGCGCCTGAGGTAGGCCGCTACTACCAACATGCACTTGTAAAGACCCTGGGGGCAGTGGACTGACCAAATGGGAGAACGTGAATTGGTAGTGATTCTGTCCCACCACAAAATGGAGGAAGCACCTGTGCCCCTTGAATATGTGGATATGGAAGTACGTGTCCTGTAGATTGAGGGCCACGTACCAATCCCTGGGATCCAGGGAGGGGATGATGGAGGCCAGGGAAACCATGCAAAACTGGAGTTTTACCAAGTATTGGTTCAGACCTCGCAGGTCCAGTATGGGTCTGAGACCCCCTTTGGCCTTCGGTATAAGGAAATCACGTGGATGGATCGGTCTTCAGCTGTCGTTAAGACTGCGCCGATCACAACACATCCGCCATTCTTCTCGCATTCTTGCCTTTCTTCTCCACGTTCATCCAAAACGTTTTACATTATCATCTTCCCATCTTCTTGGAGGCCGATCAGGTGGCCTTTTCAGTTCTCGCGGGTACAACTCAGTAATGACTGCGGTCCACCTATGGTCCATGAACCATGCTATGTGGCCCGCCCATCGTGTCTTATTAAGGAAATACTGGAGTAATACCCCTTGGCCACCGCCTCTATCACTCCTAGTTCCAGGAGCCTCCCAACCTCTGCTCAAGCAGAGCCTCGTGAGATGGGTCCCCCAAGAGGGATGGGGGTGGAGGGTGGTTGAGCGGGTAGGAGGTAAACCGGAGGGTGTAACTCAGGAGATGGTGTTGAGGACTCAACGGTCCGAGGTGAGCTGCAACCATTCCAGGACGAACGCACACAATCGATTGGAAAAAGGAAGCTTTATTGGGGGTGGATCCCTGCTGAAAACTGGCGGGGGATCCTCCTGTCCAAGACTCCCGTCAAAACTGCCTTTTACCCACCTGTTTGCCCTTAGAGGACCCAGGCTGTGGGGCAGGCTGGTATTGTCTTTGCGGATAGTCCCATTGCTTCTTATGGGCGGCCTTGTATTTCGGGAGAGCGGCCTGGGCGGGAGCCTGCTGTGGCCTGAACTTGGGTTTTGCTGGAGCAGGGACATAGAGGCCCAGAGTCTGGAGGGTTGTCTGGGAGTCTTTCATGCTATGCAGCCTTGTCTCCATTTCCTCCACAAACAGCGCCTTCCCGTCTAAAGGGAGATCCTGCATCGATAACTGCACTTCACTGGATAACCCAGAGAGCAGAAGCCAGGATTCCCGTCTCATGGACACCGCCGAGGCCATGGACCATGCGGCCGTGTCCACTGCATCCAAAGTGGCCTGCAGAGACGCCCTTGTGGTGGATGCCCCTTCCTCCATGAGCGCCTTAAACTCCTTTCTATCGTGCTCTCAGAGGGAGTCCTCGAACTTGGGGAGGGATCCCCAGAGATTAAACTCGTAGCGACCCAAGAAAGCCTGATGGTTTGCTACTCTCAACTGGAAGCTTGACAACAAATAAATTTTTCTCCCGAAAGCATCCAGCCTCTGAGAGTCTTTGTTCTTTGGGGTCGGGGCTGGCTGCCCCTGTTGCTCCCTGTGGTTGACTGACTTGACCACCAGGGAGTTGGGCACCGGGTGGGTATACAGATACTCGTGCCCCTTAATGGGTACGAAGTACTTGTGCTCCGCCTTCTTAGAGATGGGAGCCAACAAGGCTGGTGTTTGCCACAGGGCATTTGAAATTTTCACCACCCCTTCATGGAACGGCAAGGCCACCCTACCTGGTGCCGAGGGGGACAGCACATTGAACAGGGAGTCTGAGGGCTCTTCCATTTCCTCAGCCTGGAGATGGAGGCTCGCTGCCAACCTTTTTAGTAAGTCTTGATGAGCCCGGTAGTCCTCCTGCTGGACGAAGGGGGGCAGGGCCGCAATCAGCTCCTCCAGACGGGGTGAGGATGCTGGTGAGGTGCTTTGGGTGTTGGCCAGCACTGGAGGATGCCCCACCTGGTCGGACTCCGGGCACGGCACCGAGGAACATAAGAACATAAGAATGGCCATACCGGGTCAGACCAAAGGTCCATCTAGCCCAGTATCTATCTACCGACAGTGGCCAATGCCAGGTGCCCCAGAGGGAGTGAACCTAACAGGCAATGATCAAGTGATCTCTCTCCTGCCATCCATCTCCATCCTCTGACGAACAGAGGCTAGGGACACCATTCTTACCCATCCTAGCTAATAGCCATTTATGGACTTAGCCACCATGAATTTATCCAGTCCCCTTTTAAACATTGTTATAGTCCTAGCCTTCACAACCTCCTCAGGTAAGGAGTTCCACAAGTTGACTATGCGCTGTGTGAAGAAGAACTTCCTTTTATTTGTTTTAAACCTGCTGCCTATTAATTTCATTTGGTGACCCCTAGTTCTTGTATTATGGGAATAAGTAAATAACTTTTCCTTATCCACTTTCTCCACATCACTCATGATTTTATATACCTCTATCATATCCCCCCTTAGTCTTCTCTTTTCCAAGCTGAAGAGTCCTAGCCTCTTTAATCTTTCCTCGTATGAGACCCTCTCCAAACCCCTAATCATTTTAGTTGCCCTTTTCTGAACCTTTTCTAGTGCTAGAATATATTTTTTGAGGTGAGGAGACCACATCTGCACACAGTATTCGAGATGTGGGCGTACCATGGATTTATATAAGGGCAATAATATGTTCTCAGTCTTATTTTCTATCCCCTTTTTAATGATTCCTAACATCCTGTTTGCTTTTTTGACCGCCTCTGCACACTGCATGGACATCTTCAGAGAACTATCCACGATGACGCCAAGATCTTTTTCCTGACTCGTTGTAGCTAAATTAGCCCCCATCATGTTGTATGTATAGTTGGGGTTATTTTTTCCAATGTGCATTACTTTACATTTATCCACATTAAATTTCATTTGCCATTTTGTTGCCCAATCACTTAGTTTTGTGAGATCTTTTTGAAGTTCTTCACAATCTGCTTTGGTCTTAACTATCTTGAGCAGTTTAATATAATCTGCAAACTTTGCCACCTCACTGTTTACCCCTTTCTCCAGATCATTTATGAATAAATTGAATAGGATTGGTCCTAGGACTGACCCCTGGGGAACATCACTACTTACCCCTCTCCATTCTGAGAATTTACCATTAATTCCTACCCTTTGTTCCCTGTCCTTTAACCAGTTCTCAGTCCATGAAAGGACCTTCCCTTTTATCCCATGACAGCTTAATTTACGTAAGAGCCTTTGGTGAGGGACCTTGTCAAAGGCTTTCTGGAAATCTAAGTACACTATGTCCACCGGATCCCCCTTGTCCACATGTTTGTTGACCCCTTCAAAGAACTCTAATAGATTAGTAAGACACAATTTCCCTTTACAGAAACCATGTTGACTATTGCTCAACAGTTTATGTTTTTCTATGTGTCTGACAATTTTATTCTTAACTATTGTTTCAACTAATTTGCCCGGTACCGACGTTAGACTTACCGGTCTGTAATTGCCGGGATCACCCCTAGAGCCCTTTTTAAATATTGGCGTTACATTAGCTAACTTCCAGTCATTGGGTACCGAAGCCGATTTAAAGGACACGTTACAAACCTTAGTTAATAGTTGCGCAACTTCACATTTGAGTTCTTTCAGAACTCTTGGGTGAATGCCATCTGGTCCCGGTGACTTGTTAATGTTGAGTTTATCAATTAATTCCAAAACCTCCTCTAGTGACACTTCAATCTGTGACAGTTCCTCAGATTTGTCACCTACAAAGGCCAGCTCAGGTTTGGGAATCTCCCTAACATCTTCAGCCGTGAAGACTGAAGCAAAGAATCCATTTAGTTTCTCCGCAATGACTTTATCGTCTTTAAGCGCTCCTTTTGTATTTCCATCGTCAAGGGGCCCCACTGGTTGTTTAGCAGGCTTCCTGTTTCTGATGTACTTAAAAAACATTTTGTTATTACCTTTAGAGTTTTTGGCTAGTCGTTCTTCAAACTCCTCTTTGGCTTTTCTTATTACACTCTTGCACTTAAGTTGGCAGTGTTTGTGCTCCTTTCTATTTGCCTCACTAGGATTTGACTTCCACCTTTTAAAGGAAGTCTTTTTATCTCTCACTGCTTCTTTTATATGGTTGTTAAGCCACACTGGCTCTTTTTTAGTTCTTTTACTGTTTTTCTTAATTTGGGGTATACATTGAAGTTGGGCCTCTATTATGGTGTCTTTAAAAAAGGCCCATGCAACTTGCAGGGATTTCACTTTAGTCACTGTACCTTTTAACTTTTGCCTAACTAACCTCCTCATTTTTGTATAATTCCCCCTTTTGAAATTAAATGCCACAGTGTTGGGCAGTTGAGGTGTTCATCCCACCACAGGGATGTTGAATGTTATTGTATTATGGTCACTATTTCCAAGCGGTCCTGCTATAGTTACCTCTTGGACCAGCTCCTGCGCTCCACTCAGGATTAAATCTAGAGTTGCCTACCAGCTGCTCCATGAAGCAGTCATTTAAAGTATCGAGAAATTTTATCTCTGTATTTCGTCCTGAAGTGAAATGTTCCCAGTCAATATGGGGATAATTGAAATCCCCCACTATTATTGGGTTCTTAATTTTGATAGCCTCTCTAATTTTCCTTAGCATTTCATCATCACTATTACTGTCCTGGTCAGGTGGTCGATAATAGATCCCTAACGTTATATTTTTACTAGAGCATGAAATTTCTATCCATAGAGATTCTATGGAACATGTGGATTCGCTTAAGGAAGCGGGGCCATCGACTCCTTTCTTGGCATTCTAGGGATGGAGGCCGATGGTGCTTCCGACACCCCGGCCACCGAGCGAGCCCCCACCAGGGGCTGCGCCGGAGCCGACAATGCCCACTGGTACCACTGGGCTGGCCACGACGCATGGTGCCATTGCACTTGCTGAGGCACCGGCGGGGCCGGCCAATCAGGCTGGCTAGCCTGGCCTGTAGATGGGCAACTGTGAGCGGAGGACGGGCTGCCATACAACATGCTGCTGCCTCCACACTGGGAGTGATGGTGGTGCCAGGATCTATGTCGACCATGGGACCACGACCTCAAGGTGGGAGAATAGCACCGACGGTAGTAGCTGCTCCGCGAGCGATCTTGAAGGGCGGACCCACGACGGCGAGGAACCAGCGATCGACGCCCGGAGCTACAGTGCCTTGGCGGAGACTTTGAGCAGGATTCCAAGTGGGAGTGGCGTCAATGGTCATGCCGCCACCGACTGTGGTATGCCTTCAAGGCGAGGACCATTGGCGACGTCTGCCACAATCCTGTCTGAGCTCGCTCCGTGAAGACGAGCAGTGCCAGGAGCCCCAATTAGATGGCACCCATCCAGACAGTCTGGCCAGCACTGAGGGCGATCCACATGGACTGAGCCCTGAACGGTCGCTGGGCGGTGAGTGGTGTCGGGAATGTTCCCTCAACCGAGACCAGTACCGAGCCAGCGGTGACTTCAGCGATCCCAGCGGCAGCTTGCTTCTGGAGCGTGGGGCCAACATCGGCGGCACTCCTGGCACCAGCATGGCCATGACGTCCTTAGCCACCTGGAGTGCTTTGGGCGTAGATGGCATCCAGACACCCGGAGAGACCTACTCCGAAGGGGCCAGGCTACTCTGCTCCGCATGAGTCAGAGGCCTAGAGCTCAGTGGGGACCGAGGACTACTCGACATGGGTCTAGTCTCTGTCCCAGACTTCCCTCGGTGCCGTTACGAAGAGGGAGTTTTCTGGCCCTCTTGGCATGCCCCGTGGAAGGGGAGCAATGCCGACTAGTCGAGGGTACCGGAGGGTCTCCACGCACTGACGCAGCGGTGCCGGGTACTGGATGGGAGCGGCGTGCCGGGGTCGGGGCCAGCAACAACTCCATCAGAATGGCCCAGAGTCTAATGTCCCTTTCTTTTTTAGTCCAGGGCTTGAACGACTTGCAGATCTTACACCTTTTGCTGATATGGGTTTCTCCCAAGCAGCGCAGACAGTCTGTGTGCGGGTCACTCCTTGGCACAGAATGCCTACAGGAGCCGCACAACTTAAATCCCAGGGCACAGAGCATGCCCTGGCCCGGGCTCACTAACTAACTAAACTTCACTGAAAATTAAACTAACTACAGGTACTACTGAATGAACAGTTCTGGGGACAAGCTGCAGCAAGGCTGTAGCTGAGCAGTTCTGACGCACTTTCACTGATGGCAAGAAGGAACTGGCGTGCAGCTCCCCTTATACCGCGCTAGGCAGGTGCCATTCCAGGGATCGCGGGGGGCGCTCTCCCCCCTATGGATACTGCTAGGGGAAAAATTTCCGGCACCGGTGCACGTGGTGAGCACGCACACCTTCTGTGGAATACACATGAGAAAGCGGGATAGGGAGGGATAGCTCAGTGGTTTGAGCATTGGCCTGCTAAACCCAGGGTTGAGAGTTCAATCCTTGAGGAGGCCACTTAGGGATCGGGGGCAAAAATTGGTCCTGCTAGTGAAGGCAGGGGGCTGGACTCGATGACCTTTCAAGGTCCCTTCCAGTTGTAGGAGATTGGTATATCTCCAATTATTACCTTTAAAATTACCTTTACCTTATCGATCGAAGAAGAATTTAATTTGCTGTTCTCTCTGGTAATATACATACATTGAAAAGGCCAATTTTCCAAAGCTGAAAACAATCATGAGCAAAACTGAGTGGGAGAAAATATTTAAAAATAAAAATGTAAATGATAATTAGGAACTATTTAAGAATATTTTAATAGATGTCCATAAATACCAGAATTTCCCAGTCACAAAAGGAGGCTAACTTGGTTAAAAATGCCATCCTTGTTATGAGGAAAGGTGAAAGCAGCAATAAAAATAATTATTAAAAAATGGAAAAATGGAGAAGCTGATCACATAAATACACATCAGCAGTTAGGAAATATAGACAATTGATAAAGGAAGCTAAAGGTATGAATGAAAAATGTATGGCCAGTAGGGTTGGGGACAAGAAGAAGGAATTCTTTAAATATATTAATAACAAATGAAATCCTAGAAATGATGCAAGTGTGATACTAGGCAAGAATGGTAAAATTATCACTCCTAATGAAGTAAATGCAGAAGTATTCAATACGTATTTCTGTTATATATTTGGAAAAAGACAGAATGATGTATTTACATCTTAAAGTGATAATTACATACTTTCTCTTCCATCAGTAACTGGGGAGGATGCTAAATAGCAGAAATTAATGTTAAACACTTTTAAATATGCACAACAGTTTAACTTGAACCCAAGAGTATTAAAAGAATTGGCTGGGGATCTCTCTGAACCATTAATGCTGATTTATAAACAAATTTTGGACCCCTACAGATGTTCCAGTGGACTGGAAAAAACCCAAATGTTGTGCCATTATTTACAAAGAGTAAATGGGATGAACCTGGGAAACAATAAGTCACTTAGGCTGACTTAAAACCCAGGCAAAATCATGAAAAAGGTGATGTAGGATGCAATCAAGTAAAGAATTAAAAGATAGTAACATGACTAATGCCAAGCAATATTTCTGGGGGGAAATAGGTCTTATAATACAAAATTGTTTTTTGTTTTTTTAAAAATCAGATTAAAAGTTTGGTTCATAAAGATATTTGTTGACAAAATACACTTAGATTTAGGCATTTGATTTAGTCCCACATGGCAGTCTGATTAAAAAAAAAAGCACTATTCTAAACTAGTGTAGCTCATGCTAAATGAATTACCAACTGATTAACTAATAGATCACAAACAATAATTATAAATGGGATATCATCATCAAATGAGGGTGTTTCTAGTGATGTCCCATAGGGATCTGTCTTTGGCCCAATGTTCAATATCTTTATCAGTGATTAAGGCTACGGTTATGTCACAGAAGTCACAGAATCTGTGACTTCCAGAGACCTCGTGACATTTTCTGCCTCAGGGCTGGAGCTCCCACAGTTCCTGCCTTGGTGGGGGGACCCTGCAGCTCCCAGCCATGGTGAGGGGACTCCCCAGAGCTGCCCAGCTGTGGCAGGGGGCGAGGGAACCCCACACCCATCCAGCCCCCACGGGCGGTGGGGGACCCTGTAGCTCCCACTTGCTGCAGGTGGCGGGAAACCCCCATGGAGCTGCTCAGCCACCATGCAGGGGGGTCCCCAGAGCTCCCACTCACTGCAGCGGCGGGGGACCCCAGTATCCCAGCAGCAGTGGGTGCTGAACCTGCCTCCCTCCCCATTTTGTCAGGGATATTTTTAGTGAAAGTCAGGGACAGACCATGGTCTTTTGTGAATTTTTGTTTATTGCCCAAGACCTGTCCCTGACTTTTACTAAAAATATCTGTGACAAAATCTAGCCTTAAGTATGCATATTCTCACTATCCATATAAATGTTTAAATTTCAACCTTACAAAGGTCTTGGACTCAGTGACATATTCTGGCAGTGGGGCTCATACGTCATGTGCATATTGTGTTTTATACAGTTTTAAATGAGTTACTTTTCAATGTCATTGTGTGTTTGCTCTTATACTATGAATAGACTCGGCAGAATTAGTTTATTTAAATTTCAATGGATAATATTGATATTTATTTTTAAACCTTTTTATTTTTATCTATTTAAATTTTCACAGTTGTGGTAAATTATGGAGGGTTCAGACAATTATCATTTAATGACAAATGTTGAGATTCAAAAAATTAAAGCTTTATGACCATTACAACATAAATTTATCATCATCATGTCAAAATATGAAGTAAATGCCCAGTAATCAAAGTCTAATAAGTTTTCAAGCAGTATTTTTCTTACCTTGCTTATCTATATATTTTGACCCTTATCGATGGAAATATTTTTTCAGTCTGTCTGTGTGTGTACAGTGAAATTGATGTTTATCATTTTTATCAATAAAAATATAATCCTTCCAAGACTAATTATGAGATAGGTGTATTGGCAATAAAGATATACAATTTTATATATCAGGCACAATTTTGAATGTCAAAAGCATTGAGAGATTTGAGTCTTACATTTCAAAAAACAAGTTTCACTGACAAACTAAAATACCTTTTCTTTTAAACATGCGGTTGTTTACTAAGAAAAATCAGTATGAAAACCACATACTTGCTGCTTGTTCTCTTTAGAATATGGTAACATGGTTGAAACATGGAACATAATCTCATGCCCTTGATACACTGTGTAGATGGAATATATTCCTGTTGTATCATCTGCAAAGCAAGAAAACCACTCTCAGTGGGACTATGCAATACTACATTTCTAAGGAGAAAAGGAAATTTCATTTCCTGTCACAGGACAGTCTCAGGGCACCTCCTCTTTTCAGATCCATACTTCCTACTTGCCTTTAAACAGGTCAAAGTTAATAGATTAAAAAAGATTATAAAATCTTGACATCCTGCATAATTTAAAGTATATACAATGTTTTTGCCAGTAGGCCCAGTGGATTTACCCTGAAAGGAGATATATATTCAGCAACTCAGTGAAAATGCATCATGAACATAAACAAATGCAGACACCAACACATCAGTAGAATTTCCATTCAAGAAATTCATAATTCAGTAAAATATACTCCTGTGTTTGGGGCTGACAGCCAGTGCATATCTACATTCTCAATCATGGCCTTCGACTGAATAATTAACTCCTCCTGCAGAGTCCCACTGGAAGACATGCATCCAGTTTAGTTTTATTTTAGTACACCATGAATTCGAAGGGGTTCTATTCTGCAGAGACTTGTGCCTGACAAGTCTAATTTTTGTCTCTAAGAGAAAAAGGAGCAGAATGTGACTCTTCTTTACAGTATGTGATGTTGTTATGCTATTTAACCACCCATAGCTAATACCATGACACAGAATATGTGGCCAATTCATGACAGGAAAGATGCAGTCTAAGAAAACAGACAATGTGAATTTGTGAGGAATAAACAGGACTGGGGCTGCATCATGGAAATCCTCTAAATTCTAGGCTCTGTCAGGGGACAGAGTGGGATGGTAGGGAAGCTATGCCAAAGCTGGAGGGCAAAGTGCCTGATATGTTATTTCCTATTACAGTCAGTGGGGATGCCTCTCCGTGCTGATATTCCCATTGCAAGCACTGTTGTAAGGAAGGAAGTGTCTCACATTGCTTAGCCATAACCAACCCCGGATGACTAAGGAATAGTATTAGAAGGTTTTGAAAGGAGCGTGTCATGACAGACATAGCCTCAGTGGTAGTGTCAGTGGTGAGGAGATCAAGATTTACCAATAATATTAACATTATTATTATTTGATGAAAAATGGCAAAATGTGTCTAATAATATATTTAGGAAATAGTATCTGAGTAGGTCTCTTCTCAGACTGGACTATTACTTTCTGTTATGTAAACAATATATGAGTGTGCTTACATTCTGTACATATGCATGCACACTAACAAGCACATTCACAATGGACCTGTCACCAGTTATTTTAGCTGAAATCTTACTTTTAGTATCCAGGCCTCCTCTGTAGCCTGTCCAGCCCTTCAGTGTAATTGTGTCACCCAAAAGATTCAATAATCTTTGAAAGCTGTCACTTCCAGTTTCTACAAGTGGAGGAAAGCAGTGTTAGGCATGAAACACTTCATCGGTATGGCAGATGCAACTGCACATTAACCACAACACAGAACACAGGGCCTACTCCCTAGCTTATATTCAGGCAAGAACTGCTTCTTCATGTGAGTGTCCCTTTTCTATATTAATTCTCTAAATATCTACATGGGTATATTAGAAATTTAATACATGAAACAGGAATGTGTGAGCTGACCCACTGGCGCAACAGTAGAGGAACACACCACCATGTGGGGAACCAGAATTTCACAATTGAGTTCAATTTCCCTCGTATCACTCAAGCCTGGGAGCTCTCTGAAAATAGCATTGTCAACCTTGAGGAACAGGTAGAAAAAGGGATCACCATGTGTTTAGTAAACAGTGACCTCTTGCTAATTCTGATGGCACAGGGACAGTCATCATGATGCAAGGCCTCAAGAAAGGGAAAATAAAATGGGAAATAAGTGGTACTTTGGGATCCTGAGACTCACTTCCTCCAATCCCTTAAAAAAAATGGATGTTTTTATTTCAAATATATTAAACAATACCTGAAAACAGCACCAACACACCAGAAGCTGTCCAGAGCTTTAATCATACAAAACTCAATTTTTTTTCAAAATTTTAAAGTATACAAAGCCCTCATTAAGAAAAAAGTCAAACCCCAAAAGTCTGGGTTTTTTTATTATTGTTAGCCAGGTGAAAATAAAAATTCACACAAACACAACTATTCAAAGAAATTATATTTAAAGTGTAAGAAATCAAAAGCATTGTAGCAGGGTGGACCCCTGCTCCTGCCCTGAAGGGGTAAAAACAGCCCTGCGAGGGGGCTGTGGCTGGAGAAAGCAGCTTTTAGTCTGGTCTGACTGGGGGAAGTGGCTGCAGCTGGGGCCACGCCCCAAACAGGCCCAGCTGGCCCCTATAAGAAGCTGTGAGCCAGAGGCCCAAGAAGTCTCTCTCTGTTTGTAGAGGGAGAAGGGCTTGGCTGCAGGGACCTGAGCAGAGTACCTGAGTGAAGCAGGGCTGGGGACAGGCTGGGGAGCTCTAGCCTGGAAAGCCCCAGGCTGCGGCCTAGCAGAAGACCAACAGGTACTAGGGGTTGCAGAGGGCAGCCCAGGGGTAGGCCAAGGCAGCAGGTCCAAACCCTCCTTGCCAGTGATGAGTAGGCTGATACTGCAGTCTGCCCCAGGGTGTGGGGCTAGACGATGACTGGCAGTAGCCTTATACTGAGGCAAGGTGGGAATAGTGGGTGGGGGGTTCCCTGGGGAGGGGAGACCCTAAGACTGAGGGGATTACTGCTAGGGAGCAGCACCCCAGGTAAAAGGGCACCGAGTCCAGAGAGGGACATGGGGGCCAGAGGACAGGTGGATCACCGGCCTGCAGAGGGCGCTCCAGGGCTGAATTGAGCTAATTCCCAGAAGTCACCAGCAGGAGGCGCCGCAGAGGTGAGTCCGGCAAGTCTACAAGCATTCTTTTGGGTATACAACAATCTCAAACTCTGGGGGGAAAAAACCCCAACAATGGATACAGCCTCTTTCCAGTTGCCCAAAAGGTATTTTTCAAATATCTTTAGAATTATTGTAAAGAAAACTGGAGTTCTTGGAGATGTCCCTGCATACTCCTATTTATGGAATATTGCACCACCCTATGGTGCCTTGCATTAGAACCCTTTGAACCTACCCTTCTAGCAGTGTAGCTACGGCACTTCTGCACCGCTGCCCCTCTCCTCAGCATACCCAACATACTGAAGTTGAGGGTATAATTGAGGTAGAGGTCCCTCCCAGTTGCTTCCTCCACAAAGCCAGAGACATCACAACCAGGATTCTGACAGAGAGGGGAAGAAGGGGGAGAAGTGTGAATATGCAGAGACATCTCGAAGAACTCCAGTTAAAGGTAAATAACCTTCAATTCGTCTTTCACTGGCTTTGCATATTCCCACTTATGGGACAGATTGATAAAGAGTACTGAGACTAACATGGAGGTGGGAACATAGTCTTAATTGAATAAACACTGAAGCATCTCTTGCCAAACCCAGTATCCACTCTAGAAACCAAATTCAGATTATAATGCTTGGTGAAGGCGTGAACCGAAGTCTGTGTTGTAGCTTTGTAGATCTCAACATCTGGCACCTGCCTCAAACAAGCGAAAGAAGCAGCCACAGCTCTAATGTAATGTGGACAGATTGAACAGACTGTTTAATACACCAGGAAATAGTCTGAGAAGAAACCATATGCCCCATATTATTCTTGACATACATAACAAACAAATTCCCCTTTATTAGAATGTAATTTAGGGGGGGGAAATACCCACTACCTTAAGCAAGAACCAAGGATCAGGTATAAGAATTACCTTGTCTCTATTAAAGGAAGTAAAAAGGTCAATCAGCCTTGACCCCAGTCACCTCACTCACTCCCCTGGCTGATGTAATGGAAATAATGAAGACAGTTTTGAAAGGCAAATAATAAAATGAACACTCTGCCAAAGGCTTAAATGGAGGTTTTATCTACGTAGTCAAAACCAAATTATGGTCCCCAAAAGGGGCAGGATCTCTCACAGGAGGATACAAGTTTTATAAACTTTCCATGAGCTTCTTTATTGGAAACATGAACAGTGATCTACCACCAACCAACGTATGATCCATGGAGATGGCTGCCAAATGAACTTTTAACAATGAATTAGACAACACCTGATTTTATTAAATACATTAAGTATTCCAGAACACAAGGGATGGAAGACTGTAGGGGAATCAGACTTCCCATGCATCCATCCCTGAAATCTGGACCACTTCAGATGGTGGTAGTTTTAAAAAAACAGTCCAGTAGAAACTAACTAGTATGCCCTGCACAGATGACCAACATAACTGCTCAAGAATAGACAGAGTCAAATCCCAGTCACTCAAGCCATCAGGTACAGGGACTGCGGGTGCAGATAAAAGATCCTCCTCCTGGGACAGACTGAGGACAGAGGAAGACGCATGAATGAGATACGCAAACCACTGTTGACGTTGCCACGCCAGGGCAACGAGTATCACCCATGCCCTGTCCTGATGTATCTTCCTTATTGCCTTCTGTATCAAGGGAAAGGCAAACATCACACTCTTCCCCGCAGTGCAGAAGGAAAGCATCTAACAGGGACTGAGTGTCCCGGCCCATTCTGGAACAGAAACAGTGGCATTTCCTGTTGGGTCGTGTCATGAGCAAGTCCACAACTGGCTGACCCCACCTCGAAAATACAGTCTGAACTAGCTTATCCTTTAAGGACCACTGGTGCATCTGAGAGCCATCTCTGCTCAGGTGATCTGCAACTACATTGTTCTCAACTGCCAGATGTAGTGCCATAGGATGAATGTCATGGAAGATACACCAATCCCATAACTTTGTCATCTCCACACACAAGGGGGTGGAATGAGTTCTCCCATTTGTCAATATAATACATTACCAATGTATTGTCTGTCATTACGTCCACAGCCTTCCCTTGCAGAATACAGAGGAATGATTTGAGAGTCAAAACCCAGTTCCAGTATGCTGATGTGCAATGCTCTCTCCTGGGATGACCAGAGCCCTCAAACTGTCAAGTAATTGGTGGTCCAACAGGGCACACCTGAGTCTGGACATACTATAAGGTGGTGAGGCATGATGATCATAACTGAAAGCTTGCCTGATGTGGGCTGGGGACCCAGGACATCCAATACTGAATGGGTCTCATTGTCAGCTGTGCAGAATCCATATGTAGTGACTGCCATAAAATCCATAAGAAACCTTGCCCCTCTGTATAGGACAACTTCAAATATTTAATTAACTCTGTCTAATTCTTAGAAACCTGTGGTCTGGTCGAAAAACTCTCCCTTCTACAGAGTTTAATATGGCCCCTTTAAAGGGAATCCTTTGAGCAGGACAGAAAGAATCCTAGGTCTGAGAGAAGTTTGGTCCTGGGGGCTCATCGGGTCCTCATGCAAAGTTGCTTTTAGCAGCTAATCATCCAAGAAAGGGTAAATGAAAATATCCTCATTCCTTAAATGAGACACATTACAGCAGAAAGACATTTTGTACGTACTCTGGGTGCCAAGGAAAAGCTAAATGGGAGCACCTTGTACTGGAAATAGTGCCCAGCCATCACGAATCAGAAATACTTTAGATGATTTTGATAAATTGCAATATGAAAATGCTAAACTAATTCTTAGAAGAGAAGACTCTACTTCTGAGGACATCAGAGGGTTTCACATCCACCCAGGCATGCGGTTAGGCAGAATGGAGGTGGGAAGGCACTTTGCCACCTTTGTAGCCTCACACTCAGTATGTGGGGTATGCTGAGGAAAGGGGTGGGGCCACAGGAGCCCTCTAGCTACACTGCTAGAAAAAAGGGTTCTACCAAAAAGTGGCACAATATTTCATAAGTGGGAATATACAGAGCTACTCAAAGTGCATTTGCAATATCACACCGGTGTCAAAACAGCAACTGTGAGAAGCTGACTTTTTAATCCTTTTATGCATAAATGTAAAAATAATGCAATATTTTACTCTAACACAAAGGCCAGCTCAGACCCTGATACTGGATTAAGTTTGCAAGTCCTGCACACAGAAAAGACCCATCATTAGCATAGCACTAATAGCCATCTCTCTTCCTCATAGTCAATATACAGGGTCAATATGCAGTCCTGTTGTTTTTCCGTTCAGGCAGCCAAAAGTGTTCAATTACCAGATGAAAAGCTGACTCACCATTGCTGAACATTTCATCGTCTGTAAGTTGACCATCTTTGGCATAAAGAACTCCAAACTTAAAATTTACGCAGCCCTGAGAAATAAAAACAGGGATATAGTGTGTTAATCAGGAAAGGTCAACAAATGTACTTTTCTTATAATTTTTCCACTAAGGATTTGTATACAAGTCCTACTTATGGAAATATATAGCCCATATCCTTGTGTTACACAAATACCACATATATATTTTTTTCCACTAATTTATCTTTAGGTCATATGATGAAATTCTATTTATGTACTTAAATGTATTCACAATGGAACTTACAGACAGACAATCTTCAGCTTTGCACGCTCCACAGTGCCTCACATTACAGTCCTTGTTACAAGAAATGACTGGTTTCTCAGTTATTACAAATAAATGGGAACTTATTCTAAATGCAAAGCTAATATTCGCTGAATGGGTTTTGTGAGTTCAAAGTGATCAGTTTACACTTACCTCTTGCTCTTCAAGAACCAGTAAATCCTGTTTAAAAAAAAAAAGCCTGGTTAGCACTCAGATAAACAAAGATCTAACCATCTTATTTCCACTCCTTTAAAAATCAAAGTTGTTTTCCTTTTCAAGTGACACTTCAATACACTTCAAGCCACAATGTTTTTTGGCAATGTCACAGAACTGTAATCTGCACTATCATGTCCTGCCACTGCAACTGAGCAACAACTAGTACAATTTATTTCTATAAATAGTGTGTTCTAAAACACAAGAGGGAAGAAAACAATCTCTTCCTTACCTTTTGTATCTCAGGGTGAAGAATTTCCCTAGGGCTTTTTTCAAATTTGTCAAGATTCATGGCACTGAAATGCAATTAAAATAATAGATTTTGTAAGAGAGAGGATATTTTTCAATATTAGCCATTTAGAGATACACATCTGCACATAAAGAATTAACTGAATAGCCATTTTATCATCTATGTTTGCATTCTAATGATCTCTTTGCCCTGTGACACTGACTACTGCATGGGAATTTAGAGAAAGAAATGAGTAAGATATTGCATTGCCAGCAAGTTAAACCTTATTTTGTTTGCATATAAAGCTCTGGGCTAAGGAACATCATAGTTATCCTTTTAATATGACACAATAGTGAATTTTGTTTTGTACACTTTTCCTATGCTTCCTAAAAAGTACCATAAGGGAAGTGAAAATCAAAACAAACGGGTGTATTATTAAGCTTGACATAAAACTACAACCTAAATATGCACAAGCAACACAGGAAAATAGAAAAATAGTCAACTGTATACATAAGAAACATCATAAAACTTTTGTAGATGCAGAAAAATACAAAATATGACTTATTAAACAGACAAAATAACCTTATCTACAGCTCTGAGTATATGAAATTTTATCCACCATCTCTCTCCTAGTCTTGTTTTACCCAACGGTTCAAGATTTCACAAAGTGGGAATTGAAGAATTCTTCAACAAAAAAAACTTCAAAAACAAACTCAAATGAGAAACTGCAGAACTGGAATTAATTTGCAAATTGGACACCATCAACTTAGGCCTGAATAAAGACTGGGAGTGGATGGATCACTACAAAAAGAAATTTTCTCTCCCTTGACATTTACCCCTTCTTGTCAACTGTTGAGAATAGGCTACTTCCACCTTAACTGAATTGGCCTCGTTAGCACTGACCCCTCACTTGGTAAAGCAACTCCCATCTTTTCATGTGCTATAATATATATTCTGCTTACTGTATTTTTCACTCCATGCATCTGATGAAGTGAGTTTTAAGCCACGAAAGCTTATGCCCAAATAAATTTGTTAGTCTCTAAGGTGCCACAAGGACTCCTCGTTGTTTTTGCTGATACAGACTAACACAGCTACCACTCTGAAATCATATACCAATGATATTCTAAATGTTAACACTGTTAACTATTGCACTTCATGGATGGGAGGACAAAAGACTAGATGGAGGGCGGGGAGGTGGTAAGATGAGTAAGACCTTTAACAACACATGGTGAGTGGGTGGGGAGTGCATTTGATTTCCTTTCCTGAAAGGGGGGGGGGGGTCAGCTTTCAAAAGTCTGGGAAACAGTGCAGAAGAGAATCCACAATATCCCACATGAGAAAGCAGAGAAGGAGAGAATCCGCTAAGAACTCCAATCTGTTTAGGAATCTTTGTTTCTTTCTTGGTTGCCTTTACCCTCTCAGCCACATTCTACTCAGATCTCTCCACCCAACTTTGTGAGGCTTCGGCTGGTCTGTCCACAAGCAAGCCCAAGATCACTTCCTCTCAAGCACCAATTAGTTAGTTCCAGTTAGTGCCAAATTTCGAAGTTAAAGATATTTCCCCACACACACTCTGCCCCACCCCCCCAAAAGGTGCTTAGAGTTGTATTTCTCCATTGCCATAGAGGTTTCACAAGGCTATTACTTGGCATTCTATAGCACCTGGACTGGAGGCACCTTCATATATGTGCTTTCCTTAAGAACTGTATTCTTTGTTTCACTGTTTTCTAAAGCCATAATGGAAAAGAAAATATGAACAGAAATAAAGCTTCTGAATGACAGAAAAGGAAAATAGGGCACAGACAAATACATTTAATGATAACTCGTTGTGAATATTTACCTTAAAATAGATTTCACTGATAATGTTTTCGTGGGACTGTAAGGGAGGCATATTTTCTGAGTACCCTATAAAGGAAAAATACTAGAAGAGGTTACATCAAATGCTGAAATTCTCTATGTAACTAAGTATGAATCTTAGTAAAAACAAGCAAACTAAAAACCAGGATCCCATCCTCAATGTTATCTAAATATATTTGTTAATTACCTGGAAAAGGGGAGGAAGAGAGTGATGTGACAAAACATGTAGAGGATGCAACATTATTTAGGCTAATTTAGAGTATAATGGAATGTGAGGAACTGCAGGGGGAATTAACAATGTTAAGTCATCTAACAGCATGAGGACTGATGAAATTAAAATGTAGACAATTGCAAGACAGTGTCCATTGAGAGGAACACGAACTATACATACAAATTAATGGGTCCTAAGTTATCTATAACTACTTAGGAAAAATTGTCACTGTATCACTATGGACTGCTAAATTGAATTTTCTCAATGTACAGTGGTAGTCAAAAAAGGCAAAACAAAATATTAAAAGCTTTATTATAATTATAATGCCATTATATAAATTGATAACATGCCGTTCACTTGGAATACTGTATTCAGTTTTGGCCACTCATCTCAGAATTAAAAAGTGTTGCAGATAAGGACAATGAAAATTATTAGTAGCATGGATAGATTTCCACAGGAGGAGAGACTAAAAAAATTAAGGCTATTTAAGTTTAGAGAGCCCATATAAGAAGTAATGTCTTACAAGTATAAAAATATTAAATTGTACAGAGAAAGTAAGTCAGGTGCTCCTCTTTACAGTCTCATAATACAAGAATAAAGGGACAGCCAACAAAAATTAAGTCCAGTAAATGAACAAATAGAAGAAAATATTTTTACAAAATGTATTATTCAACTTTGGAACTCAGTGCTACAAGATACTGCAGCAATAATCGCAGGGTTAAATAAAATATTATATATTTAGGTGGATAATAAAAATAGTTATATTAGCTAGAATAAAAGTTCATAAGGTATATAAATCCTCATGGATCAGGACTTAATCTAATCACTGAGGGTACGTCTATACTTACCGGCCGGGTCGACGGGTAGCGTTCGACTTCTCGGAGTTCGAACTATCGCGTCTAATCTAGACGCGATAGTTTGAACTCCGAACGCGCTCCCGTGGACTCCGGAACTCCACCACCGCGAACGGCAATGGCGGGGTTGACGGGGAGCCACAGACTTCGATCCCGCGGCATCTGGACAGGTAAGAAGTTCGAACTAAGGTAGTTCGACTTCAGCTACGCTATTCGCGTGGCTGAAGTCGTGTACCTTAGTTCGACCCCCCGCCCTAGTGTAGACCAGGCCTAACTGTCTTGGGTTAGGAAAAAAATAATAGCATGCCTATAGGTGAAGTTAACTACCCATTATGGAGACTCTTAAACCTTCCCATAAAGCATCTGACATTAGCCCCTGTGAGAGAGAAGCTACCTGAGTACCTGAACACAAGGATGGCTTAAGTAAGGCATAGGCACTACAGCCCTGTGTCTGGGACCTCTGCTCCCAGAGACAAGCGATTACAGCAGAATCTGAGCTCTCATTTTAAAAAGTTTCTAGTCCCCATGGTTGGGAAGAAAAACAAACATGAACTGACTGACACAGTAACATCTCCTTGAGTTTGCAGAGAGCCTGAGACAATAGCTCTGAGACGTCTGAACTACCTCATTCATCTCAATGGGATATTAATCCAAGACCTACTGCTCTGGGGAACTCCATCAACATCCAACCATCAGAAGACTGAGCATAGCAGGAGAGGAAAAAATGCAATAGGCACCAGCCCATCCACCTAATCATATGCACCCTAAGTGCTGGGAAGTGCTGAGGATGGGTTGTCCTTGCTACCATCCTTGCCATGTTGCTGCCTATACCTCTCTGAGATGGGAAGGGACAGCTGCTGTTGCCACTCTAGGTAGGGAATGGGATCACAATGCAGACACAGTGCTCTGGGAGATGTTTGATTGTTAATTTCAGGATCCATCTCCTGAAATTCCTATAAAACAGTTGTAGGATAGAGTAGGAGACTGGTCTCCTGCTATATTTTGTCAATAGATCTGGTATCTTCAAATCTCTGGGAACTGTTTCTGGAAGTGCTAGAGGGGACTGAAACTGTACACTGTTCTGTTGATCTGGGGATGGCCAACAAGGGCTTCTCGAACACGGTGGCATCTGCCAGTCTGGCCAGTAAACTATAGCCAAATCCAATTCATAACATTATCCATAATAAGGGTCCTCTTGGACTGGTTGAGAGCCAGAGATTTTCTAAGGACATACAAACTGATAGCACCTCTTGCTTGTAATTTTCTACAGATTGCAAATCTGATTACAGATCCAATCCAGAACACAGAGGCAACAGCAGTGGTCCTGGCACTAGAGAGACTAGTTTACTAGGAGAATCTGTTTTAGGAGGTTAAAGCAGAGGCCAGGCATGGTGCTCCTTTACCCTTCTTTTTTCTGACTCTGAAGATGATTTCCTCTTTCTCAATTCTTCACTTCCTGCATCCAATTAAGGTGGAGACATCAGATCCAAGTGACAATTGTGAGCACTACCGTAACAGGAGATTGGGTAAGAAGACTGGAACCGACATGTAGATCTGGCACAACATTCATAATTTCTAATTGTGTTGCTGATGATAAATTCGGATCCTTCAATTTCTGGTTTGGCTATGACAAACATAGGCTCTGTCTACACTACCGCAGTAAGTCAACCTACGCTATGCAACTCCAGCTACACGAATAACGTAGCTGGAGTCGACGTACCTTAGGTCAAGTTACTGTGGGGTCTACACCACAGGGGGTCAACGGGAGAAAATCTCCAGTCGACTTACATTACTCTTCTCGTCAGGGGTAGAGTACAGGGATTGACTGGAGATCAATCTGCAGTCGATTTGGCGGGTGGATCAATCTCAGAGCGTCTATCCCTGACGGAGTGTAGACCTGCCCATAATTGAGTTTGTAATGATATTTGCTACTTCACTCAAGTGTTTTTTCACTCTGCTATTTTAATAAAACTTTATACTAAATAACTATAAACAATAGCGATAGCTATCTTGAAGAAAGCTTTAGACCACAGGTTCAGTCTGGTTTCCTAATCCACCACTGCTGGTGCTGGAAGGGACTGAGGCAGTCAGCGCCAAACCTAGCCCCTAGGACAGGGGTCTCAAACTCAATTTACCTTAGGGCCAGTGCCAGTTCTCAAATCCTCCCAGAGGGCCAATAATGTCACTGAAGATGGTGTTCAGAAAAGAAAACGTTTATATTGTATTTTTAATTTTGAATTTCTTAGAAATAATAAAACTGTCATACAACTTTATACAATTCTTCACCTGCCAGAGAGTTTTTAGTGTTTGCCAGACACCTGGCAATGCTTCAAGTCCTGTCAGTTTGTTGATGTCTGGCCTCAGTGACTGAGCAGTTGAAACCTTCAGGACTGCAGGAAGGTGTGCATCAGATAGGTGTGTTCAGTATTTTGACTTCTTTATATTCATTATGGAAAAAAGTGACGCTGCTTCCATGGCTGACTGTGCCAGGCAAATAATGATGCTGCCTCCATGGCTGACTCTGCCCGGCGACTAGTGATGGTATCTCTGTCCCTCTCACCCAGCCAATGGGAGCTGAGGGGGGCGGTGCCTGCAGCAGACATTGCCGGCAGAGTGGCTGCATGTGTCTTTCCTCCGCAGTCCACAGTGTGGAGGTTCTTGGGCCACAGATGGCCCGCGGACCGGGACTTTGAGACCCCTACCCTAGAACTTCATGATGGTGAGGGAATGGGCAGACAAGGGCCTGAGAGTCCTCCAACAGGCAACATGAGCAAGGTTCCACCATCTCAGCTACAAACTGTCAGTGCATCCTACAGAATGCAATATGCAGAGACCACTTGAAGGAGAGCCATATGTTGTAAACATCTTAGAAGCTTTTACACACAATTCAGGGAAAAAAAGAGGGGTAGGAAATCAGAGAGCAGCTAACACTAACACTAAAAGAAAAATATCAGCCCTCTAAACTGTGGGCCACACTGTACCTATTAGTACTGGCCCACTCTGGGAGTGGAATGGAGCTGCAATGCCTTAGGAAGAACTCTGGGAAGCACAATTCAGCTTGGTGCTCCTAGGAATATATGTTCTCTGAGGCACTTAATAAGTTCCATAGACTGTGTGAAGGGGAATGGGGCCATGGCCCCACCTTTTCTGTGTCCCCCTTTGGAAAGGAGGTAGTACCAGGGAGCATATATTTTGCTATTGCAGTGCATGTTATTTTGACCTTTCAAAAGCGTGTCTGTTCTTTGTAGTAGGGTCAAGAGCTTAATGGATCACATTATGATGCCGGGACACTACATGGTTATGCCAGGGAGACAATAAGGAGAAGGCGCCTCCCTTCCATTTACATCTCCTATACAGGGGGACAAACACAATCCAGCTGGTTATGTTCCCAGCCCTATCACAAAGAAAATAAATAATTTTTTTTAGAATCACAAGACACAATACAACAGCAAAATATTTTACAGAAAAATGAAGATCGAAGAACAACATGTCTCAGTTTTCTTCCTGGTGCTGGAAGAAAATATTCCATTGACATAAAGCCATTTAGTAGGTTTCTGTAAAGCTTTTTAAAGTGGACTTAATAGACTCCCAGAGACATCATTGATGACCTTACACTTTAATTTTGATTATGCATAAAACCACTGATATTCTTTTGACTTGTAAAATGGCATGAGGTCTATTATTTACTTTATCTCAATATTTCCTGAACACACGGTGGAATTTTACTGTCATTTACTAAACCACAGAAGGAAATCCTACAAGGCTCACACCTAGACCACATCAGTTCTTAGCTGCAGAACTCTAACTATTGTATACCTGCTCCTGAAAATTTAGAAGAGCTGATCAAATGGTTGCTGAATGGCAGATGTTCCCACAGTCCTTATTTTGAGCGCATATTCAGTCATTTTATGCACTGGGTGTCATACGGTATCACACAGTAGGTGGATACAGCAAGGGCATAATCTTGTTTCAAACTCAGCCTGGGAGGTTACCAAAATTCATTAAAAAGTTATCACTAAAATTGTTATTTGGAAGACTATTTCTGTGAGTAAAGGTTTTATTGGCTAACGATCACATCACTAAAGAACCATATCAGATAAATAACAAAAGGAAAACCAAGGAAATTCAAAGAGTTTTTATTCATTTGCAGCTGATGTTTATATGTAGCACTTCTGATGACAAACACGGGACTATTAAGGCATCCAGTAGGATCAAACAACACTCACAAGCAAAACTATATAATCTGTACACTGTCCAGCTTTTCTCCTACATACAGTGGGTGCATTAAAAAGTTAATTTCAGTTTTAATTATATTTCCTATATTTAGAATGGATAATACCACTAAAACCAGTAATATCTCGAGAACTGGAATGAACTTAAATGTGCCCACTGTTCTGATTCAGCAGCCATAAATTGCTAATAATTTGGACTAGTGTATTTTGAAGTAACTGACACTTCCATCTGTCATCATATTTTTACTGTACAATGGGGGAGTCTAAAGTGCAGAATGAAGAGAACATTTCCCCCCCCCCCCCCCAATGTAATCTCAATTTTTTTTCATTTCCTTTTTGGTGGTTTTGTTTTTAATTTGTTTTTTGTAAAGACAGTCTACTCAAGAGCCAGGAAACATGGAACAAATCAATATGGATGGGGTGATTCCTAGGAAGCAAATACCACCAAGAATTGACCAAAATCTCTTCTGCAATACACGTGAGACAGGAAGTATATGTGGGTGATATTCTTTTGATGTACTCTCACTGCCTGGGAGTTGTATAAATCTGTCTAATTTTCCTGTTTGCTTTTTTAGTTTGCATAAATTATTTAAGTGGTTATGTGTTACGCCACTCTACCAACACTTCATATTTTACAATATCCTTTTCCCTTTAAACCACTTCTACTGCTTCTGCCCAGGTCACTCCCCTCCTCCACTGGCTTCATCTTGCCTTCCATATTGCACTTTTAGCTTCTTGTCATCATCTATTTCAAGACCCTTGACAACTCCATCCCTGCCTACATCTCACCTCTCTTTTCCCACTCCCATCTGTCTGCTCTCCACTCTCTTTGAATCCTTCTTCTCTGATCTTTACTTCTCCTTTTATGTTATCCCATAGACATGGATCTTCCTCTCTCTCCTTGTGATCACACATCCACCCTCTATGCATTTGTATATCTTCTTGAAATACAACTTCTGTGAAGCTTTACAATGATAATTCACTACAATGAATAATTAAAATATGCCCATTTGTGACTGAACTTCTATGCAAGTCATTCAACATACTGACAGTCCAAACTGTATGATCTCGCTAAATGCAGAATTGAACGTCCTTGGAGTAGGAATCATTCCTTCTCCTATGTTTTATATAAAGCTATCCACACTGACAGTGCTCTGAAATAGTAAATACTTAAAAATAAGTGAGTTTTAATACCTAGTTAATGACCTTTAGGCGGTCAGCAGGGGATCCAAAGGTTTCCTGTAGGTGAAGGAAGCCAGGATGACAAAAAATTAGCATCTGGAAACATGAACCCTACAGAGAAGATTTGTTTGAATTCTCTTCTGGGCTTACTCATACCATATATGTATCTCCTGTGGTAACCACAGCACAGTAGCTATGGAAAAATTTTAGAATTCAGTGGTACAACTGAGGGAAGGAAATGCCCTAAAAAACCATAGAGAACAGGCAGGCAGGCAGGCAATTAGTATTTGTTCCTTACTGTTTTTTTCCAGAGAATTGAGCGGTATTGAGGGACACGTTGATTGTTTTGGTTGGAGAGCACGACAGACAGAAAAAAAGGGTTCTTCTCTGCATCTGTACCTATGTAATTCTGATGAACTGGAAAGGAAACATGACAAGTGAAAAACAATTATACAAGGAAAAATCAATTGTTACAAAAGGAACTACATTGTTGGTAGGTTTCCAGCAGCATATTGCCAAAATCTCCTTACTCACTTTTCCCGCTGCTGAAACCTTTGTCCATGTGCTGTGATCTCTTGCCTTGATTAAAATAACCTTCTCTTGTTCAATCTCTCTGCCACTCCTCCAGCTTCCACCACTCCACCACCCTCTGAATTCTTCTACTTATTGCATCTAGTTTGAGTTCCTCATTCTAGCAGGTCCTATAATAATCTCAGTCACATTTTCCTCTGAACTCTCTCAATCCTCACTAAACACTTTCCATTCCTTTTGCTTACTCTATCCTTTGTCCCCTTCTCTGCTCTTGGTTTTGTGCTCTCTGTCATGCTGCGGTAGCAATTTCAGTGTGTATGCCCAGTCCCAGAATACACAACATCTGCATTTAACATTTGGTCTATGCTGGTCAATAATGGCTTTACTGAAGCCTAATAAAACAAAAAAGGATGCCATCGATTTTAAGGAAGACACATGATTTGAGAAAATGTTTTTAAATTATGAAAGGTCTGTGTTATCACTGATGTTTTAAATACACACAGAAAGGTCATAGAATTCATAATTATGGTTCCAACAGCAACTATGCCTCAGTCACCTTACCACAATATTAAATATTATATATTATGTATTTACAACTTGAGCTTCCATTTCTGTGGGAAACAACTTTAAAATTCCAATCTTTTGTACATTTAAAATCTCAGCTATACATTGTTTTTGCATTTAATTACAGCAAGTTAAGGTTCCTACAGCATTAACTCAGATGTATTTTTGTTTTTCTATTCAAATGTGTATCGTCATATTAATGTCATTATGTACATCATAATATACAGAGTATGTTGACCATATTAACTGTGTTATAACCTTAACGTTTTCAAGTTCCTGGCTTTTTGCAATGATAATTGTAAACTTAATGCTGCCTTGAAGCTTCCATTTAGCATGTAATAACTGACAAAACATTAATAGCAGGCAGTTGGTGTTATGGACCCAAGATTCATCATACAAAGGAGATGTCAGCTTCAGTGGAAGTTTTAATGATTTTAAGGTCCAAAATGTTTGAGAAAAGGCTTGAAATTGCTCATATTTAGCCTAGAGAAAAGAAGGCTGGGGTGTAGGTGTGTGTGACGTGAGAACAGTCTTCAAATATGTAAAAGGTTGTTATCAAGAGGATGGTGATCTATTATTCCTCATGTCCACTGAAGGTAGGACAAGAAGTAATTGTCAATCTACAGCAAGGAAGATTTAGGTTAGATATTAGGAAACACTTTCTAACTATAACCAGACTAGGTTACCAAGGGATGTTGTGGAATCCTTGATATTGGATGTGTTTAAGAACAGGTTGACAAACACCTGTCAGGGAAGGTCTAGGTATCTATAATCCTGCCTCAGTGTGGGGGCATGGACTAGATGGCCTCCTGACGTCCCTTCCATCCCTACATGTCTATGATTCTATCAATGAGATAACTAACATGAGTAAGGCCACCACAATTTTACCCTAAAATGTGCTAGACACCTACTGAAAATCAGTTCTCTGAATAACAATAAATACACTTCATTTTTTTTTACCAAAACTATTTGCAGAGGGCAAAGCTGACACAGTCCTGTTTTTACTGTTGCTGAATCCAAGAGGTTGATCCTCTGTGGAGATCTGATTTCACAATGCAGATACAACTCACCTGCCCTTTAAAACTTGGCTTTCTCGATTTATTATAGTACTGACAGATCATCTACTCTATATATGTTTATATAAATAGTAACCATGATGCTTTCTTTTTAGAGAAGCCATGACAGCATTAGGTCAAGCCTTTTCTCTCCTCATTCTCTCCCCTGCAAACAGGCCAAACTGAGAATATGTCACTTGCAAAGCATGCTAATGAACTTGGAAGCTCAGCAGTTCCCAAATGTGATAACATGCAGTGCACAACTCCTGCTCTTTCCATTTCTAAAGTTTATAAATTGATATACTACAGCCAACACCATTCTTTAATCAGCATTTCCACTGAGTAGTTTCAGTGTTGTGTGCGATTTCAAAAGTAAATATTCAGTTGATCCAATAGCTTCCAAAATACCTCAGAAATTTGGCTTTTTTTAGGACTTAGTCTCTAGTCTCTGGCACCCGAGGTTATTTTTAAGAACATGACTTAAAGGACCACTGTCAATAGATTCAAATGTTAAAGTTTCTATTTTTCTTGCATCTGTTTGTAAAATGCAAGTAATTTTGAGAGATTTTTTCCAATAAAACTTCTTATTTAAAAATATATTTTTCTAGCTATCCAGCACTAACAGGCAAATTCAAAACCACCTAGTATGCACAAGGAAGCAGCTATGAAAAACTGGTGTATACAGCCTAACCCTAGTGAACATCCCTACAATAACAAACCAGATTGTGCATTTTATTTATTTGTTTGTATGTACTCAGGTAGTGCTTAGGAGCCCTTGTCATGGACATTGTGCTAAGCACTGTAGAAACACAAATAACAGAAAGGTAAAAATGATTTTCAGAAATAGATGTTTAAGATTTCAGGTTGTGTATTAGAAAACAAAATGAACAGAATAAAGACTCTGGCAAACACATTAAGAAATCCTGATTCTGTCAGCTTTAAAGGACTTAATGAAGAAAGCATGGAAATCAAAAACTTGATCCTCACTACAAAGAGCAATGGTTTAAATTTAGAAGATGTAAGAGAAAATGTATTGAGGAATTGTAGCTTCAAGGGGAAGAGAGGGATTTTTTTGTTTTGTTCTGTAAAGTTTATGTTTCAAGTCTCTCAAACTACAGGATTCTGCCATCTCAGTTCTTTCCTATTAAATCTGTGAAGAAAAGCCATTTCCACTGATTTCCCTTAAAGTCTTTTGCAAATATGCCATCTCACAAAATATTGCTACATTATAGGGAGCAGCATAATTGCTATTTTTAGACTTACAAAGCCAAGTAGGGGCCTAACTGACTAATCTGGTGAGATCCTGCCAACTCAATGGGCCAGTTCTGGAAAATATTTTGTGAAAAAGAACAAGGACAATTGAGTAAGACACTTCAGATATGATATAAACTAACCTGAACCTTCACTCAAGTCTTAACTGAGCCTAAACTTTTCCTGATGTGCAACTAACTTGGCCTTCAACAATTCACATACACTTCAAGTTTATTTCCTTATTTTGTCTGGGACAAGAAGTAGAACAAAAAAATCCTTAAACAAAACGTGTTCTGAAAACATTTTTACGTTATAGAAAAGTGAGGAGCACTAGAATTCTTGAAAGAAACCCTGATGTGACAAGACTTCTTGGGTTTGGGGCTTCTCTCTCATGTCAGTGCTAGAAGTTTAGGTTCCAATGGACTAGCAGTAAAGTCTGCAGTGCAGTGAATGATTACAGCTTTAGTGACCAAATACTACCATGTGCTCATCCTGGATTGTATTGTGCCCCCAATAACATCAGAAGCTAAGCTCTTTGGGGCATGGAACCACCTGTCTGCCTCAGTCCATCTTCTGTACAGCACTGCACACACTGAAGGTGCAATATTAATAATAAGAAATAAAGTCAATCCCATGCTCTTTAACAATTGCAATTACTCAAATGTGAAAAGTATTTCTCATTTATTTAAAATCATGTTTAAGCCATTTACAAAAGTGTAATTAATTACCTTTTCCTAGAAAATATTTGAAATACCATCTGGTGTGGTACTCTGGGTTTTCCAAGTGCACATCTGTTCTGCGCCATGTACCTGGGGTGAAATCTGCATTCTGAAGCAGAAACAGAATTGGGAAATTATTAGAGTAAACCTTTCCAAATGCAAAAGGTGGGGGAGGGGGGAATAATGCAGGAAAAAGTCAAGCAAAATTAGCTTAAGTGCACCTGTGGAGTTTGATCCTTATGCCCATTCTTCATTCAAAAGCCTGGAGCTGATTTGGAAATCTATTTTAATGTACTCAGTGCTTTTTTTGCCTGTGTCTTCACAAACAAGGTCAGCTCCCAGACTATTACACTGGGCAGCACAGCATGGGGAGGAGGTGACCAACCCTCTGTGAAGAAAGAAGTGGTTCGGGACTATTTAGAAAAGCTGGACGAGCACAAATCCATGGGGCCGGATGTGCTGCATCTGAGGGTGCTAAAGGAGTTGGCGGATGTGATTGCAGAGCCATTGGCCATTATCTTTGAAATTTCATGGTGATCAGGGGAGGCTCCGGATGACTGGAAAAACGCTAATGTGGTGCCCATATTTAAAAAAGGGAAGAAGGAAGTTCCGGGGAACTACAGGCTAATCAGCCTCACCTCAGTCGCTGGAAAAATCATGGAACAGGTCCTCAAGGAATTAATTCTGAAGCACTTAAAGGAGACCAAAGCATGGATTCAACAAGGGCAAGTCATACCTGACTAACCTAATTGCCTTCTATAACGAGATAACCGGCTCTGTGGATGAGGGGAAAAGCAGTGGACATGTTATTCCTTGACTTTAGTAAAGCTTTGATACAGTTTCCCATAGCATTCTTGCCAGCAAGTTAAAGTAGTATGGGCTGGATGAATGGACTATAAGGTGGACAGAAAGCTGGCTAGATCGTCGGGTTCAATGGGTAGTGATCAATGGCTCCATGTCTAGTTGGCAGTCGGTATCAAGCAGAGTGCCCCAAGGGATGGTCCTGGGGCCGTTTTTGTTCAATATCTTCATTAATGATCTGGAGGATTGCGTGGACTGCACTCTCAGCAAGTTTGCAGATGATACTAAACTGGGAGGAGTGGTAGATACACTGGAGAGTAGAGATAGGATACAGAGAGAGCTAGACAAATTAGAGGATTGGGCCAAAAGAAATCTGATGAGGTTCAACAAGGATGAGTGCAGAATCCTGCACTTAGGACGGAAGAATCCCATGCACTGCTACAGATTAGGGACTGAATGGCTAGGCAGCAGTTCTGCAGAAAAGGACCTAGAGGTTACAGTGGACGAAAAGCTGGATATGAGTCAACAGTGTGCCCTTGTTGCCAAGAAGGCTAACAGCACATGACTTATGAGGAGAGGCTGAGGGAACTGGGATTGTTTAGTCTGCAGAAGAGAAGAATGAGGGGGGATTTGATAGCTGCTTTCAACTACCTAAAAGGGGGTTCCAAAGAGGATGGATCTAGACTGTTCTCAGTGGTAGCAGATGACCGAACAAGGAGTAATGGTATCAAGTTGCAGTGGGAGAGGTTTAGGTTGGATATTAGGAAAAACTTTTTCACTAGGAGGGTGGTGAAGCACTGGAATGGGTTACCTAGGGAGGTGGTGGAATTTCCTTCCTTAGAGATTTTTAAGGTCAGGCTTGACAAAGCCCTGGCTGGGATAATTTAGTTGGGGATTGGTCCTGCTTTGAGCAGGGGATTGGACTAGATGACTTCCTGAGGTCCCTTCCAACCCTGATATTCTATGATCTTATGATTCCATGATATTTTGAAATGAGCAAGGCTGGATAATTTACACTCATACATTTCTAATGAGCTGGACTGTTAATGATGATTTTCATTAAATCTTGAAATAGTGGTCAGATACAGAAGTCTGGAAGAAAGTGAATGTTGAGCTATCACTTAAAAAGTACAAATGGGATGACCAGGTAATTATAGGTCTGTCAGACTGACATCAATCCCAGGCAAAAGAATATGAAAGCCTGAAACAGGACTTGATTAATCAAGAAAAAAGTATAGTTAATCCCAATACATATCTTTTTTAAGGAACGTATATTTTATCAAACTAATTTGATTTTTAACTTATGAGATTACAAGGTTGGAGGATAAAGATAACAGTATTGATGTAACAGAGTTTTGTAAGGAATTTTGATATAGGACCACATAACTATATGGCACATATTAAATGATTAAAAACTGGCTAACTGATAGATCTCAGAATGTAACTCTAACAGGGAATCATCTGCAATAGAGTGTATTTCTAGTGGGGTCCAGCAGGGATCTCTTCTTGGCTCTATCCTATTTAACATTTTTATTAATGACTTACAAAAAACCATAAAATCATCACTGATAAACAGGGGCAGCCCTAGACTAGCTGCCAGCAACTGGCACTCTAGATGACCCATGCAATCGGTATCCCCCACCCCCAAGCCCCAAGGGCAGATCTAGGCTGAGGTTTTTGGTAAACTGGGAAACATTTTGCCTCTTTTTTCCTTTTAATGTTTTAAGTGTTTTTTTTAAAACAGAGACTTAATTATTCAGTTTGTCCATCTGTTTGTCTGTCCAACCAATGTTTCTGAGATCAGATAAAATAGAGACACGAAATTTTCAGAATAGAGTTGTACACGACAGCTAGATGATATTTCAGTCCAATTTCAAATAAAAATTCATTAAAATGTTAATTACCATTTTTATTATTACAAATCCAAAATCATCCATTACGCTATCCTGCTTTAACTGCCATTACCACCACATTGAATATAGAAAGAAATAAGAAAACTCTTCAATGAACTTTAACCTGTATTTACAAAACACTCTGAATAAAAAATACTCTGTGCTCTTAAAACATGACTTTTCTTGTTTTAAGTTTTGAAAATTCAGTCACTAGTTCTTTTAGATTCAATTTTCCAGCTATTTCATGCTCTACTGACATTGTGGCAAGTCCAACAAGTCTCTCTTGCACCATTGCTGAACACAGATATGTTTTTAACTTTGAGAAGCTACATTCCCCACTAGCTACGGAAACTGACAAAGTTAAAAGAATGCATAGAGCTATAAAAATGTTTGGAAATCTGTCTGAGTTTATTTTCACAAACAAACTTCAGTACTTCTTCAGGAGTGGAATGTTTCTTAAGTCATCTTGAAAAAGCCTGAAGCTCACTACACAAATCTGTAGCATCAATGTCTTCTGAATTTTCATGAGTCAATACCGACTCTCCGCTCTACGACCGGCTATGCGACCTTGATGTATATTAGAGTTAGATGTCACTAGCATTGCAGCTCTCACCATTGGCGGATGCGTTTCATTGTGGCTGAGTTATTACTTATCAAAATTGCAGAGTGGGTTATCTTGACCCTATGTCGCAAATTGAAAAAAAAATCACTAAAATATTATTTATTTTGCAATAAATAAAAAATTTGACATATTAATAAATCAGAAATGTAGAGAAATGAATTAGAATTCATATTCTCTCTGTGCGCACACGGGAATTGAAATAATGACATCTTCATTATTTTATTTGGGTTTTTTTCATCTCCTTTTTTTTTTTTTTTTTTTTACTTTAATTAGATTTTTTTCCTCAAATTTGGTGCCCCTTTTAACTTGGCACCCTACACGACCACCTAGTTTGCCTGTATGGACGGGCCACCATTGCTGATAAAGTTTGCAGATGACAAAAAGATTGGGGAAAGTGGTAAATAATGAAGAAGACAGGTCACTGATACAGAACCATCTGGAATGCTTGGTCAACTGGGCGCAAGAAAACACCACATGTTGTAATATAACCAAATGTAAATGCATACATTAAGGAACCAAGGATGTTGGCCATACTTACCAGATGGGGGACTCTATCTAGGGAAGAAGTGACTCTGAAAAAGACTTGGGAATCATGGTGAATGGTCAGAAGAAAATGAAGTCTTAGTCCATGCTATGACCAAAAGGCTAATTCAATCCTTGGATGCATAAATAGGGGACTCTTGAGTAAGAGTAGGGATATTATATTACCTCTTTACTGTACTGGAATACTGAAAGCAGTTCTGCTGTCCACAATTCAAGGAGAATATTAATACACTGGAGAGGGTCATATAAATTAGAGAGGGTTCAGAGCAGAGCCACGAGAATGGTTAAAAGACCAGAGAACATACTTTACAGTGAAAGACAATACACTCTATCTTTAACAAAGAGAAGGTTAAGGTGTGACTATACAGTTAATAAGTACCTACATGGGGACCAGAAATTTGATAGAGGGATCTTCAATCTAGCAAAGATATAACAACCATCAACAGCTGAAAGTTGAAGCTAGACAAATTCAGACTAGAAATAAGGCACAATTTTGTTTTTAAAATAGTGAGTGTAGTTAAACAATGAAACAACTTACCAGGGGTCATGGTGGATTCTCCATCATTGGAAATTTTTAATCAAGATTGGATGTTTTTCTAAAAGATATGTTCTAGTTCAAACAGGAATTAACTGAGGGAAGTCCTATGCAGAAGATCAGACTACTTGATGATAATAGTCCTGTGCCGGGCTGGACCCCTCCGTCTGGGATACCACCTGATGTGCTGGGATCCCACTGGTTCTGCCAATTTCAGCAGCCTGGGTTTCCTCACCCTGTCTTAGTTGTGCCAGGCCCTCAAGCCTTCTCCAGCACACACACATAGATAGGGACACACCCAGCTGCAAATGGACACAGAGACAATGAGATCAGCTATGTGTGGGAGGAATCAGCTTGGGGATTCACCCAGCACTCATGTGCACACCCCCTTTGGGGTGTAAACCCAAAATAATATTGTCTTGCACTGTACAGAAAAATCTGCACAGCACAAGCTCATAAAAATCGCCCTCTCTCTCAGTGTAGAAAAAGAGATATGCACAGCTTCTTGACCCCCCAGATATAAAATGCACAAACTGGGTTATGTTATAAACAAGAAATAAGTTTATTAACTACAAAAGGTAAATTTTAAAGTGATTATAAAGGATAGCAAACAGAACATAGCAGATTACTGAGCAAATAAAACAAAACACACAAACTAACCTTAATACACTCAAGAAACAGGTTACAAAATTTAATTTCTCACCCTAAATGTTGTTTTAGGCAAGTTGCAGAGTTTCTGTACCTTAAAGTTCCAGTTATTTCTCTTTATAGACTGGACCCCTGTCTCACCCTGGACTCAACCCTGCCTTTCCCTTAAGGTGCTTTTAGCAGTCTTCCATCCTAGGCAGGCAATGGAGGAGAGTCTTGTTTGCCTTACTCTTCAGCCTTAAATAGAATTTACATAAGGCAGGAAGTTTTTGTTTCCAGTGGAAAAATACCAGCAGTGTCCAAGGTGGTACTCCATACCAGGTGACATCATTAGATGACCCTGCAGTGTTAAAGCAACATCCCAGGAAGCTCCTCAGGAAGGTGGAAGATTAGTATCTCCAAAGTTCTATTGTCCTTCTTAAATGACTCATTCGGGCTGATTGCCTACTGTCTGGTGGGCATTCCCCCAAACACACACACAGTTGTAACTGTTACATAATCAATATTCCAAACTTTAGATACAGGAGGTGACAGATCATGAGACTGATAACAGGTAATGGAGCCAGATATCCATCTAGAGAGTCTCTGCTTGGAAACTGGAGATCCAATTCTGTCCGCAATGGAAAGAAATAATCTGGGAGATTTTCTAAAGGATTTAGTCCTGTCTAGGTCAAAGGCTAATGCCCTTCTGACACCGAGTGTACGTAATGCCACATCTTTCCCTTATTCAGATGTGCTTTGGGGAAAAAATGGAATGTGGATAGGTTGGTTTATGTGAACATCCAAGGATACCTTTGGTAAGAACTTGAGGTATGGTTGTAATATGACCTTATCTTTAAAAAATACTGTGAATGGAGGCTATGCCATCAGAGCCCCTCTCTCTCCCACTCTTCAAGCAGAAGTAATGGCTATGAGAAAGGAGGGAGCAGGTAGCCATACTTTCAAAAGGAGGGGCCTCATAAGGCATGTAAGCACCAAGTTGATGGCCCAAACTGGAGTAGGGCATGTGACTTGTGGAAAGAGGTTCCCCAGTCCTCTGAGGAAATATAATCATTGTAGGATGACTCAGCATGAAAAAACCCTCCACCATAGGATGGAAGGCTGTAATAGCTGCCAAGTGTACTCTAACGGCGCTCAGAGACAAGCCCGTCATTTTTAGATCAAAAATGTAATCTGGTATATCTGACAGCAGAGAGGAATTAGGTGAAAGATGTCAGTAACAGCAATGACTGAATCTCATCCACATTTGTAGGTAAGTATTGGGGTGGATTGTTTCCTACTACATAATAGCACTCTCTTTACATCCTCAGAACAGATTGATGTTTTTAGACCTGCAAACCAATTAGCCATGCCTTGAGTTAAAGAACATCAAGGCTGGAGTGAAGACTTTGACCGGCATCCAGAGAGAGAAGATGGGGATGGTCCGGAGAGTGATCAGTCAAGCCATAGCAAGCTTGGTGAGGTAAAGGAACTATGTTTGTCTCGGCCATGTCGGAACTACGGCTGGCCTTGTCTTTCCTTACTTTGATCAATACTTTGGATATCAAGGAAGCTCGGGGAATGCATACAGGAGTCCAGTGAAGGAAGAAGGCATCTCTCAAGGAGCGCCAACCTAGCCCGCCTCTCAAGCAGAACTGGAGCACTTCTTGCTCTTTACCGTGGCAACTAGATCTATCTGCAGGATACCTGAGCCTCAAAATATGTAATAGAGCGTAGTGGGATCTAACTCCCATTCATGATCTTGTGAGAAATGCCTGCTGAGGGTATCTGCTGTGAATTTTTGCACACCTCTGCTGAGGTGTAAGCTGCTGAGATGTTGATCTGATTTCAAATCATCAATTCAAGAGCCTCACTGCTTTGGGCACAGAGGGAAGGTGATCTCGCATCCCCTTGACAGTTGATATAGAACATGTATGACGTTGTCTGCCACAATCTTCATATATTTGTCCCTGATCAGTGGAAGGAAATAGAGACAGGCATTTCTGACTGCTCTGAGTTCCAGTAAGCTGATATGCAGGATAGATTCAAGAGATGACCACCTGCCTTGAGCAGTGTGAGTGTCTAGATGGGCTCCCCATCCCGATAAGGAGGCATCTGTTATTATTAGTGTTGAAAATGGTTGAACAAAAGGGCCCCCTGTGCAAACATTTTGAAGGTCCTTCCATCAGTCGAAGGATTTTTTCCACAATGAAAGGCATTGAGAGTAGTTTGTTCCAACTGTGTTTGTTCAGCAAATAAACAGTGCTGAGCCACCCCTAGAGGTCGCGCATGTGAAGTCTCACATGGCTTATCACAAAAACACCAACTGCCATATGCCCCAACAGCTCTAGACAGTTTCTGGCCAATGTTTGTGGTCTGATCTGGACTCTACTAAGTTGGATAGAACTATGAACCTGTGTAGAGGGAGGTATGCTTTGGCTGCTATTGCATCCAAGTAAGCTTCTATAAACTCCAAACTTTGTATGGAGGTTAGGGTGGACTTTTGGATGTTTAACTACAGTCCCAGTCTGAAAAATAGATCTATGGTCCTTTGAGTGGCCAATAAGGATTAGTTGTAGGAGAATCCCTTGAGCAGCCACTACTGAGAGAACTTTTGAGAACACTTTGGTGCTGAGGAGAGACCAAATGGGAGCATCCTCTCTTGGAAATGCTCTCTACCCAGAGCGAAGTGGAGGAACCTTCTATGGGAGAGGTGAATCACTATATAAAAGTAAGTGTCAGGGGTTGAGAACCAATCCCCTTGGTCCAGTGAAGGAATTATTGCTGCAAGAGTTGCCATCCTAAACTTCTGAACCTTTACAAATCTGTTGAGTAATCTTAGATCTAGAAGGGGTCTCCAAGTGCCATTCTTTTTCGGAACCGAGAAGTATCTGGAATAAAACCCCTTTTCTCTGTGTTGTGTAGGAACTGGTTCTATAGCACCCTAATTCAGGAGAGAACCTATTTCCTGTCATAGAAGGTGCTCATGAGAACGGTCCCTGAAGACAGATAGGGAAGTGGTGTTGGATGGCAGGAGTGAAATAAAGTGGATGGAATTTCTTGTTGAAATCATCTTGGCAGAAGTGAAAAAGATGGTAACTGAAGTAAGGGAGACAAGCAAATGGTTGCAGTAGGTATTAACAGGAATGGTAACCAGCACTTCAACCACCCCATCAAAACTGATGTTTCTAAGTTGTCAGTGGTGAGGTCAATGCCTCAGAGGTAGATGGTCTCCTCTTCTGGAACCGTTGCCTCTTACATTGGGGTTTGTAATATCTCTGGCAGGAAACTGAGCGAGACAAGATCTCTGCACTATCCGGGACTTACTGAACTTTCTTTTCTGTGCAGGCGTGTAAATTTGCAGAGAACTCAATGTGGTCCTTGATTCTTTTAAGGTATATAGAGACTCATCAGTCTTTTCTGCAAACAGCTTCGATCTGTCAAAAGGAAGGTCCCTCAACTGTATTTTGGACTTCCCTCAGAAACCCCAATAGCTGAAGCCAGGACCTTTTGCTAAAGTTGAACTGTTTGCTTGCCTTCCACCAGAGATGAACCAAAATCTGTCTGTTCCGCTTGTACTCACCAGGCTTCGGCAGCAGTTCAGCGGCAGGTCCTTCACTCGCTCCAAGTCTTCCGCTACACTGAAGGACCCGCTGCTGAAGACCCGGAGTGAGTGACGGGCCCGCCACAGAAGTGCCGCCGAAAACCTGGAGTGGCTCGCGGGGCCCCTGTGGGGCCCGGGGCAAATTGCCCCACTTGCCCCCACCCCCGGGAGCTGGCTAGCAGCACAATTGACAAAAGAGTTCTTTGTGTCAGTAACTACTACAAACACAAGAGAAGGTTCACTTTGCTTGCAGCTCAGCAGTCAGAATAAAAAAGAAAGATTAAATGCTGAGCAGCTGTACTTGCATCAGACGGGTAACTTCTGTTTCCTGGGAGTCAACTGACCAGTCTTAGGATAGAAAGGACACCATTCAATGCAATTGTGGGATAGCAGTGGCAGACTCTCAGGACCCAAGTCTGACAGACCTGGGCTCAAGCTGCGTTCATACTGCAAAATGACGGAGTTTGGACCCGAGTCCCTGTGGGGCCAAAGCTTGCATCCTCTATTCCTGCAGAATCCTGGGACCTGGAGCTGAGTCAGACAGATTGTGTGTAGATGAAGGGGGGATTTGGGTTCAAGCTGGAGTCTGAGCCTGGGTTTACATTGCAGTGTAGGCATACCCTTGGACTACTGTGTTAACTCTTGCACTTTCAGTCAGACTATTCATTTCATCTATACAACCAAGCACACAGCAGCAATACTACAACTACTACAACTACAAAGAACAAAGAAGCTGCACACCACCACATCAAGAAACGGCAACCTTCCAGCCCAGCACTGCTTCTACAACATAATCACATTACCCAATACTTTGACATGCACTGATGAGATGAAGCACTGCATTAAATTTTTTCTTATAAAACTTTTAAATGGGATACCAAAATAATATTGTAATTTAAGGTACCAAACAAGTTTCTCCTGCTAAACACCAGACTGTGTAAAGTTTAAACTATGTACTCATGGAAAGGAGACATAAGCTAATCTGGGTAAAAAGAGATAAATAGTGGGACTTAATTTAAATGTAAGATTCTTAATAGTCTTTAATTTGCCTGTCTCAGGACCACTCCTTAAATAGCATCTTTTAAATAGCTGAACTTAAATATTTCTTTGGTTTCATAAGACTTAATTAAGATCACTCACCTTTGATCATATATAAATTGTTTAACCATGGTAAACCAAATACAATTCTCTAACCCTTAAACCCAAAATTCCTTGTCCCATATATACAAACTGTTTTAGTGCTCAATGATACATTAAGGCAGGACTCTACTGATTTGGGAACCAATATACTTTGATCCTATCTTATGTAGAGAAGAGTGTCCCCACCAGAGAGGGCCCAACTCTTACAGTGTAATCGCCATTAAAAACTCTCCATAGATACAAATACAGAAGAGATTGCAACTGAAGTAATTGAAGCATTATTTATTGCTTATGCTCTGTTTTTGTTTTATCTTATTTTCTCCCTTTCATTAGTAATAAACTAATCCTAGTTAATAATTAAAATTATTTTGCTTATCTGTAGTTGTGCTGTCCCTAAAGCATAGCAAGAACCCCATTTAACTAAAATAATGAGTCACATCCCTGAAATGGCATTAAGAGAAACAATTATTGTTTCTTGTTTCTCAAGATTATAACTTTTTAGTAATTTTTAGGATGTTACTTGGTGCTCAATACCTTAACACATCCCTTTCCACCACACAAAAGGTATTTCTTCAGTAATGCATGCTAAGCAACTGACTTACAGAGATCATCCCAATGCCCCTATCACTTCAAAAATGAAAATTATTATAGAGGGCAATATTCCTCTAGGTGTAGATAGCTAATATAATGCCCTCTGCAGCACTTAAATCCTATATTGAGGCAATGTTGGGTGATGGCAGTATGGTGGCTCAGGTGGGGTTGATAAAGAGAATGGTTGTCCACGTGGGATCAACATGAAGGGAAAGGCTGGGGTAAAGTCATGGGATTATAACAGAACCTGTTCAAATGGTCTGAAAGATTCAAACACCCTTGTTTTCTTCCTTTCCTCAACTCGTTCTTTAACATCCCCATATTAGGCCACCTTTCTTCAGAACAAACAGGTCCTGGACACAATTCCCTCCTGAATCTATCTGCTCTGATCCTGAAATCTTTAAGGAAAAGAGGGAAGGACTCTGCAAAGCAACATGGAGGCTGTCTCTGCACCACTCCCGGCCCCTGCTAGGAAGGAAGGATCTAGCTTGAGTTTAGAATTTAGATTGCCCATGATGTGTTATACATGGCCAGCCAGGCCGATGTAAAATACATGGATTTAAAATTAAATATACTGACTCACATGAGAAAGTCTGGGGATAGAAGTAGCAGAGCTGGAAGTAGGATTATACCTTGATCAGGATTCTATATCTTGTCTCAAAAATGTAGGAAAATAATTTTATATCAAGAACACATTACACACACACAACCATACTGGATCAGATTATTAGTCAGATTAGTCATGCAATCCTGCATTATCACTCTGGTACAGGTTTACATCAGATGCTTCAGCAAACTCCCACCCTCCCCACAGTAATGTATGCAGCTAATTGTGAAATGATTGGTAAGGGGCCCTTTTCTGCCCCAAATTCACCAATTTATATTCTACAGTGTAAAGCTAGGTTATCCTTCACTATATCAAATATCTATTTTTAGAGTTAGAAGACTGAGAGGAACTAGACATATCCATGAACGCTTCTGAGAGGAAAGTGCTCTCACAATACCCAATCACTGCAGCTGAATAAATTTCCTTGCATTGAATATCAACCTTGTATATTGAATTAATGACCTCCTGAGGTCTCTTCCAACCCTAATCTTCTGATACAACACTTCAGAAATTTGAAAATGCTGTTATTTAATCGATTGATCTTTGAATAGGAAAAGGCAATAGCTATAAACAGAGGCTTTTCCTTACCTCATCAGAAGATCCGTTTTCCACTCGGAAACGTCCAGCTCTTTGAATGGCTCCATCAGCATCACTAGATATAAGCTGTGAAAAAAGAGTTAAAGTTAGAGATACAAATTCTGACTTCAAAAGCCTCCACCTAATCAGAAATTAAAAACAACAAAACCAGTTTGGCTTCCGCCATCTTAGCCAGAGGTGTGCAACCCGTCCTTCCCCTCTCCCTCAAAGATAAGCTCAACTCAGAGTAATAATTATCAGTTTGGCCAACAAAAGACAACTTCCACCAGAAATTAATTCATTGTAGCTATAAGGACTAAGGCAGGGGAGGGGCTCTTGTGTTCACCTGTTGAAGTGGCTTGCCCACTACAAATTACAAGTTTTTTTGGTCTCAAATTTTGGCTTCACCGACTCAAAGCCAAGCAGGCTCAATACTGAGAGGCCCCGACTATGAGAGATGCAATTCCACTAACTTATTACCTGAAGATAGACAGTTTTACATAAGGAGAGAAAACTAGGCTGCCTGGACCATGACATATGCATACTGTGATGGGTTGAACCGCTCTCCTGGAGCACCACCTGATGTGCTGGGGTCTCACTGAGCCCACCTTTTCTACCAGCCTGGGTTTCCTCAGTTTATTTTTGCTGTGCTAGGCTCTCAAGCCTTCTCCAGCACACACACAGGTAAGGCCACACCCAGCTGCAGACAGACTGAAATAAGCTCCGTTTGGGAAGATTTATCTAGAAGAATGACCAGCAGTCACGTTCACACCTCCTTTGGAGTATAAACCCAACATAATATTGCCTTGCACTGCATAGCAAGATCTGCACAGTGCAAGCTCATAAGAATTGACCCTCTCCCTCAATGTGGAAATAGATATGCATAGCTTTTTGAATTGCACAAACTGGGTTTTGGAATAAACTAAAAACAGTTTATTAACTATAAAAGGTAAATTTTAAAGTGATTATAAAGGACAGCAAACAGAACAAAGCAGATTACTGAGCAAATAAAACAAAACACGCAAACTAAGCTTAATACACTCAAGAAACAGGTCACAAAATTTAATTTCTCACCCTAAATGTTGTTTTAGGCAAGTTGCAGAGTTTCTGTAGCTTAGAGTTCCAGTTATTTCTCTTTACAAACTGGACCCCTGTCTCAGCCTGGACTCAACCCTGCCTTTCCCTTCAGGTGTTTTTAGCAGTCTTCCTTCCTGGGCAGGCAAAGGAGGAGAGTCCTGAATGCCTTCCTTCCCAGCCTTAAATAGAATTTACATAAGGCGGGAAGCCTTTATTTCCAGCGGGAAAGTACCAGCAGTATCAAAGTGGTATTTTGTACCAGGTGACCTTATCACCTGACCCTGCAGTATCAAAGCAACCAGGAAACAAGGTTTATTTGCAATGTCCACATGAAGGAACGCCAGGGAAGATGGGAAATCCACATCTTTGAAAATTAATTGTCTTTTCCTAATGGCCCATTAAGGCTGGTTGCTTACTGTCTGGTGGGCATTTCCCAAGAACACACATAGTTGTAATTGTTATAGGGTGGATAAAAATCAATGATTTTAAAAACAAGTAAATAAAAAAGTCAGATTTTTTTTATTTAAATCAGATTTTTGAGGGAAAAAACTAACTAAAGGTAGTATTAATTAAGCTACATTGAAGTTCAAAGATATCATCATGGAATAGGGATTATAAATTCTATAGTATGAGACAATATATTCATGTAATGTTTAAGAAAAGTTTTGTAAATGAGTTTCCAATAGTTCATGGACTAGGGACCCAATCTTGTGAGGTTCCAGGGGATTCTGCATCGATTATTTAGGTTAATCTTTCTATCTACCCAATGGACTCAGTGCTCAGTCTAGAAGATACCAGAGATGCTAAGTTTTGCAGTTCTCAAACTGTGGATTTGTGTCTCCAGAGATAACATGCTTGTTAACAGCAAAAACGGTTGTTGATTTTTAAAAAAAGTTAAAAAAATATTTAACTATTTTAGTTAAACAATTTTAACAAAAAAAACCCTGATTTTAAAAAACTTGAACATTTAGCTGAATTCTAAAATTCATATGCTAGTTTTGTTAAAATATTATGTTTGCTGTTGAAAAAAAAATTCAGAATACATAATAATGTTGTTCTAGTTAAATAAAACAATTTAAATGTCTGTCTGATGATGTTCTCCTCCTAATTACAGCATGCCAAGAAAATCCTCCAAATATGAATGATTAACCTGTTGAAGTGGAGATAGTTCACCTCCCAATGACTTCATAAATATCTGCTTCAATTGCCTTTGGTAAATGAAATTACCAAACAATCATTCATTTTCTGATGTAGCTGTAAAACTAATCTGAAAAGTTTTCAAAATAAATCACTTTAAAAATGTATAGTGTGTACCTTTTAAAAATGAAACCTACATCTATCTCCGAGTTGTGAAGAATATGTATTAAGGTTATAACAACTAACAAGAATGCACTTTTATGTAAAAATCCATGATCAAATCGAGTCTTCCTGACTAGTGATACAAATCAAATCCACCCTGTAAGCAACACATCTCTAAAAACAACAGTTATGAAAGGTAGGTAACTGTTTTTTCTTCTTCGAGTGCTTGCTCATGTCAATTCCATTCTAGGTGACTCGCAAGCAGTATCAATGGAGGCAGGCTCAGAGTTCATAGTCGTGCAGCTTGTAGCACAGCTCTGCCAAAGCCGGCACTGTCTTGCACCTGGCGAGTCAGTGCATAGTGCGATGTGAACGTATGGACAGACAACCAGGTGGTGGCCCAACAGATCTCTTGGATCAGCACCTGTGCCAGGAAGGCTGCCTAAGACCCCTGCACCCTAGAGGAATGAGCCGTCACAATCGCTGGTGGGGGCACTTTTGCCAGCTCGTAGCAGTGGCAGATTCACGCCATGATTCAAGACAAAATTCTCTGGGCTGACACTGGGCAGCCCTTCATCCTGTCCGTGACAGCAACAAACAACTGCACTGATTTATGGCACAGCGTAGAAGTCGTGCGCCTGTCTGATGTCTAGTGTATGCAGCCTACGCTCCTCATCTGATGCGTGAGGTTTCAGACAGAGGACCAGTAAGTAAATGTCCTGGTCCGTGTGCAACTAGGAAACAACTTTGGGCAGAAAAGCCGAATGCGTGAGCAGCAGGACCTTGTCCTTGTAGAAGACTATATAGGGCGGCTCTGACGTGAGCACCATGATCTTGGATACCCGCTATGCTGATGTTATGATGTCCAAGAAGATAACCTTCCAGGAAAGGAGCAGGAGGGAGCAAGCAGCTAGGGGTTCAAAAGGAGGGCCCATGAGCTTCGAGAGCACCAGATTCAGGTCCCACAGGGGAACTGGGTCTCGGACGTGTGGGTACAGGTGCTCTAGCCCTTTCAGGAATCGTGCCGTCATGAGATGGGCAAAGACAGACCTGCATTTCGCCTTCCGTTTCAGGGCAGAAGTGGCTGCCAGGTGCAACTTGACCACGCCGCTTCCCACAGTTCCCATTGGCCAGGAACAGCGAACCGCAGCCACTAGGAGTTGCAGGGTCATGCCTGCAGACAGTCAATGTAAACAAAATGTCTCATGGCCTGCCAGTGGATTACCCTGATGGGCCGCGTGCCGAAGGCTGCCGACACCTGATCTAGGGGTTGCCTGCTGGGAATGTAGACCATTGCTAGCCACGTTTTGCAGGGGTCGCAGATGAAACCAGGCATGCCTGACCACGTACGTGCATGCTGCCATGTGGCCCCATCAGCCGCAGGCAAGTGTGGGCCATGGTGATGGGATGTCTCCTATGTGGGCAATGAGATCCACTATGGCCTGAAAGCGTGCTTCTGGAAGGAAGGCCCTGGCTCACGTGGAATTGAGAACCACTCCAATAAACTCCATGCGCTGGTTCAGCGTTAACGTCGACTTTTCTGTGTTTATTAACATGCCCAGGTCGTTGCAGGTGAAGCATACCAGATCGAGGCTTCTCCACATCTGTCCCGGAGATGAGCCCTTGATGAGCCAGTCGTCGAGGTACAGAGGGATCTGGACCCCCTGACATCTGAGATAAGCCGCTACTGGCACCACGCATTCCATGAACACCCTGGGGGCTGAAGACAGGCCAAAAGGTGGCACTGTGAACTGGAAGCAGCACCCTGCGACTAAGAAATGCAGGAACCATCTGTGTCCTGAGAATATGGAGACATGGAAGTAAGCGTGCTTTAAGTCGAGAGCGGTGTACCAGTCCCCCGGATCCAGGGAGGGGATAATGGAGGCCAGGGAGACCATTCAAGAAGTTGAAGTTCCACAAGACTTGTTTAGGCCACGCAGGTCCAGGATGGGTCTGAGGCCTCCCTTGGCCTTCGGGATTAGGAAGTATCAGGAATAGAATCCTCTTCCTTCCATGGCCCAAGGAACCACCTCCACAGCCCCCTCACTGCAGAAGCTTGTCAACCTTCTGAACCAGGAGTTTCTTGTGAGAAGGGTCCCTGAAGAGAGATGGGGAAGCCAGAGGGGTATCCACAAACTGCAGGGTATAGCCCCGAGCTACTATGTCCAGGACCCTGCAGTCGAAGATAACCCGTGACTGGGCCGAGCGTAGGGAGAAAGGCGGCTGAGGAAAGGACAGGCAGGATCTGGCCGGCTGACTGAGGAATCGCTCTCGAGCGCACCCTCAAAATGATCGCTTTTGGCTCTCTGGCTGCTTAGTGGGTCCAGGCTGGCATGGCAATTGAGAGGAAAAAGGGCAGCGATGGCTAAACCTGATGTCCCTTCTCCTTGCAGACTGCCAGGCTTGCCAAGGCCTCAACGGTTGTGGAGGCCGGAATGGCTTTCTGGCAGACTGAGGGGTATGCATGCCCAACAAGCGAAGGGTAGCATTAGTGTCCTTCAACCCGTGTAGCGTGGCATCCGTTTGATTGGAGAAAAGCCCAACTCCGTCAAAGAGGAGGTCCTGAATTGAGCCTGCATCTCCTGGGAAAGGCCTGCCGCTTGGAGTCAGGAGCTGCATTGCATACCACAGCCGATGCGACCATCCCCGCTGCCAAGTCTGCCACGTCTCATGCCATTTGCAGGGAGCATCTGGCTGCTGCGGTCCCTTCCTCTACCAGGGTACCAAACTCCTGAGCCTGACCCTGAGGAAGGGAGTACTGGAACTTCTGGAGGCTGTCCCAGAGGTTAAAATTGTATCAGCCCAGCAGGACCTGATGGTTCATCACCCAGAAATGTAAGCTGCTGTTGAATAAATTTTTCTCCCAAACACATCAAGTTTCTTGGCTTCTTTGTTCTTGGGGACTGAGGTGGTGGGGATCTGCTTGTCCTTCTCATCAGCCACTGACACCACTAGTGAGGTCGGGGGAGGGTGGGTATACAAGTACTCGAAATCTTTGGCCGGCAAAAAGTACTTTTTCTCAGCCCATTTTGAGGTGGGTGGGATAGAGGATGGGATCTGCCACAGAGCCTTAGCAATCTTGAGGACCCCATCATGTACATGTAGATCGATCCAGGCGGGCTTGCAGGCTGAGAAGCCATTGAAAAGGGAGTCCTCCTGCTCAGCCACCTTGTGCACTTCCAGCCCGAAGTTCTCGTCCACCTGCCTGAGAAGGGCTTGGCGTTCTTTAAAGTCATCCGGGGGGCTGGCCCTGGAAGGTCCTGTGACCGCCTCGTCTGGGGAAGAGGCGGCCCTTGCTATCGGTGGAGGCGCTGAGGGCTCGGCAGCCGCTGGAAAGGGAGGTTTAGGGGTGGGCACCGGATCCTCCACCTCAACCTCGGAGCGAGCTTCCAGTCCCGGTGCCAGTGGAGCAGTCGATCTTCACTCTGACGCGGCCACTGATGTGTGCTGAAAAGGGGGCATCGTCATCACCAGAATGCCCCATGCTCCCCATTACAGCCACTGTGTTGGCCACTGGCCTTGCTGCCACTGTGGTGCTGTGGACGGCAGAGCAGTTTCCGATGCCAAATCCCATTGCGGAGACTGGGGCGATGGGCTGAACTGGGCTTCTGTTCCAGAGGAACCACTCTTCGGCAACCAGAGAGGAACCGTCAATGCCTGGGTCTGCTTGCTGGTCGTGGCTACCAGTGAGCACCGACTAGGCGTAAGTGACCGATGGCTATATCAGGGAGAACCAGTGCTGGGAGACTGGTAACATGAGGGGGAGCAGTCCCACGGTGCCAGTGACCGGGATCGACATCTAGACACACACTGGCAATAGGGCGAACAGCGCCAGTCATAATATGGGGAGTGTCAACCCCACACTGGCGAACAACATCCAGGAGGCAGCAAAGAATCCTGTGGCACCTTATAGACTAACAGACATTTTGCAGCATGAGCTTTCGTGGGTGAATGCCCACTTCGTCGGATGCCACCCACGAAAGCTCATGCTGCAAAACGTCTGTTAGTCTATAAGGTGCCACAGGATTCTTTGCTGCTTTTACAGAACCAGACTAACACGGCTACCTCTGATACTTAACATCCAGGAGGAGAGTTTTGGCAACCTGCGGCGCAGTTGTGACCTGCCACGGGATTGCTTGTCCAGCGACCTACAGTGCTGTCCTGCCCCCGGAGGGGTCTTAACGGCTTGCTTGCCCTCTTGAGGAACCTTAGCATGGTCCTGTGGAACCAGAGACATCATAGGAGCAGGTGGAGACCAGTGCTCTCTCTGTGCCTGGGTTTCGGATGCAACAGTGCAGGTAGGATGGTGGGTCCCATACCTCTCACCAGAGTCAGTGATGGACCTTTAAGAGGGCTAAGAGCCCCAGCCGCAGAGGCATGCTCGCACTGTTCCGGAGAAGGTTGGTGGACAGGCCTGGTCCCTCAATCGGATGAACTCTGGGCCCCCTTGCTCAACACCAGTGAGCACTTCTTCGCTTTCTTCTTCAGCACCGGCAACGGCAAACAGTGCCGAGAGGAGCCAGGTGTCAGCTGCACACTGCACACAGAGGCCAAAGTACTCGGTATGGCCTGCATAGAGGGCTCGGAAGCTGGGCGGAGAGCAGATTCCATCAGGAGTCCTAAGGCAAATGTCCTTCTCCTTCTGGGTGCGAGGCCGATAAATTCTTACAGATCTGGCAACGCTCCATGATGTGTGATTCCCCCAAGCATTTAAGGCAACTGTCGTGGGGGACACTCACAGACATAGGACTGCCACAGACCGAGCAGGGCTTAAACCCGGGAGCTCGAGCATGCCCTGCATGGGGCAAAGTCCCACTGGGATCCTAACTATCAGCTAACTATGCACTTAACTACTTAACATGAACTACAATCGAACCAAGGCCCAAAGTCCAATGGGAGAAACCACTAGCTCTTGACAAGCAAGAGAAGCGCTCCGACTGACCACCACAGGCGGTAAGAAGGAACTGAGAGGGCATGGGCCAGCAGCACCTGATATACTGTGTCATGGGTGCAGCACACTAGAGGGTGCTAGAGCCAGCCCTATGGGTACCACTAAGGCAAAAATCTCCAACGGCCACACACGTGGGCTCGCACACATCTAGAATGGAAACGACACAAGCAAGCACTCAAAAAAGAACTTGATTTATGGTAAATAGGGTTTTAATAACATCTCACTATACATAAGACCAGGACTAAGGAAGCAAGGTAACCTAGGGGGAAGAAAGCTCCACGTTCCAGCATGTAAACCACATAATGAAGCAAAAGGACTCTGGACAATCCAAGGATTTCTGACCCCAACCTGGAGTGGTGAGAAAACAGAGGCAGGGAAATGTGTGTAGGATTTGTTTTGTATAATTTGTACACTTTCTTGTGCTTTATATAATTAAGGAAAAGAGCAAATGCGTTAGACTTGTGCAAAATGTCTGTGTATGTTAAATTCTTCATAACTACTGCATGCCTCTGGAGACACACTATTAAATCAGAAACTTCACATTTTTGGGGTGGAGTTCTGAGAGCGTGTGTTTAAGTCCAAGGAAGTCTAAGGGTCAATGCTGGGCCCAGAGGGACTAGGTAGTTAGACAGTGGGTCCTAGCTCTCAGAAGGCGGTGCTAGATAAAAAGTCTGTACCCCAAGAGTATACCTAGGAACCCCAAGATTGGAGCAGTATCTGGATTTCATTCAGACTCCAGAGAGTTAAAACTCTCCAGGATCCAGGGACCAGAGGTTTGGATTCCCCTCACAGCAGTCTGTGGGTGTCCAGCAAGGGGCAGTTGGCCAGAAATGTGACAGAATGGTAGAAGCATTTGGGATATGGCAGCATGTGAATCTTCTTAAAATACTTTTGCAAAGGCCTACACATATTACTGCTCTTAAACTGAAAGCCAGGAGCACGTCTGTTAGCTTGTTTTGGATACAAGTTAAATCAAGCATAAATTACTAACTGCTCATAAAACAGCAGCTTCTATTCGCCGGTGGTCAGGAGAAATCAAAGTTAGTGAAGGCAGGGTGGGGCACCCACTCCAAACTGGGGCCCAGGAGGTCCTTTTTCTCCTGCTAGTATTTGCCTTGTTCACAGCTGCCCCACACTGGTGACTCATAGTCCTTAAGTAATAAGCTCAGGTCTCTCTCCTCCTTTGTCATTTTTAACTAAAACCCCCATAGTTTATAGCAGAAACTTCTGTTACTAGTCCCTAAGTGCACAAACTTATACTTTGTACTATAAAATTTCACCCTATTTCTATTACTCCAGTCCTCTAGGTCATCCAGTTCTTCTTGTACAATATTCTGATCCTCCTCCCTATTGACAACACCTCCCAAGTTTGTGTCATCACCAAATTTCAGTAGCACAAGCCTGCTTTTTGTGCCAACATAATAAAATTATTTTAAAAGATTAGTTCCAAGACCGATCCTTGAGGAACTCCACCAGTAATCTCCCAGTAGTCTGACAGATCTCCTTTCAGTACAACCAGTTGTTCTCTCCCCTTTAGCCAGTTCCATACCCATTTTACAATTCTTGTATTAATCCCCATTTTAACTACTAATTTCCCAGATTATATGGTATCAAATGCTCTGCTGAAATCCAGTTAGGGAAATGCAGTAGATCTAATCTTATCAAACAAACATCAAGTTAATCTGGCATGATCTACTTTTGGTAAACCCGTGTTGAATTTCATACACTTTTCCATTTAACTCCATGTATTTAATTATTATTTCCTTTAAGAACCCCTCCAGTAGATTTCCACAAGCTTAAACCATATACAAAGCTTTACAAGTTAATGAAAAATAAATCCTATAGAAAAGAGATATCAGGTTACTTTGATAGGATTACAAGTTTGGTTGATACAGGTAACAGTGCTGAGGTAATATTCTTAAACTTCTGTAAGGCATTAGACTGGGTACCGCACAATTTTTTGAATAAAAAGCTTGAACAATACAAAATCAACAGGGCACACATTAAATGGATTAAAAACTAACGAACTGATAGGTCTCAAAATGTAACTATAAAGAGGGAATCATCATTGAGCAGGTGTGTTTTTTGGGGAGATAAATGAATTTACATTTGTGAAACTCAAATACTACAGTGACAAGTCACAGAAAAGCTATGAGAAAATTAATAATTCTGTATTTAAAGCAAATTTTGAACAGCACACAGTAAATAGCGTATGGTGCCACACATTGACTAGGATAAAATACTCAATAAGCTGCTCACTCAGTAAGCCCCATCCAACCTGTGCACTGAATGAGGCAGAGGTTCTGTGGAAAAATAATATGTCTTTATATAATTAAAAATCTGTATCAAAATGCATATACACAAGGGAGATCATATTAAAGTGGCATATGCAACCTTAATATTGGCATTTTCTAGCTTCTGACTGCTTTTGTTGACTCTGCAACTTAATGGTCTTTCAATGTATTTTCTGTAGGTAATTCTATATAGGTTCTTCTCCTGCCTTCATCACTGTAGTATCTAAGCGCCTTTCAGTAGTACATTAAGTGATGTAGTTAATATCTGTCACCTGTAGTTCATTCTCCCTTTCATACTCTCCCTCAGGGAAGAATTGTGTGTGCAATGTAGTTTTGTAGGCTATTTTCTGTTATATATACACACTACTCTATGTTCATACTGAAGAAGGCAAGGTCAAAGAAGTCCACTTTGCACATGGAATTGTGGAGGGTCTATGGCTAGAATTTGCTTTACATGCTGTTTCAGACTCAAAGCATGGAATTTTCAGAAGTACTCAATGTGTAAGCAGTATACGGCCAACACGGAGCACTTTTGAAAATCCCACCTCTAGTTTGTAAGTTGTGAAAGAGGGTCTGGGGACCTGTCCAGGATTCATAACAAAAGGAAAAAAACCTGACTTTCAGGGGTTTAACAAAAGGCTTGACCAAAAACAGATACCAACAGACAACATGGTCTCTGAAAGGTAGGTTTTGAAGTATTTTGTTAGGCCTCTGAAATGGAAGCTAACAATCACTACTGAGTCACTCTTCTGCAGGATAAGGCATGTACATGTATGTTCCCCCATTTTGTGTGTGTAGTTGTATCTGATAAAAATTGGTTTGGAAAGCATGGATCACTTCCTTGGATCAGGTGGTATGGGAAAGAGAGGCTGAGGGAGGAAGGGAGACCTTTATTTCTAGACAACAAATGATGCTGACAGGCTCATCAGAGGAGTCAGAGACTGAATTGCTTTCACAGGAGGTAAGCTATTCACTTGCTTTTTTTCCCTCTGAGGGAAAAAAAGCTGTATCTAGTTTAGTATATGAGAAGTATAAATCTAAATATGTTAGGCAAGCCATTTTTTAAAACTCCATTTTCTCTCTGTTTATAATAAATATTAGTTTTGCTAGAGTGCTGTTGTCTTGGTAATTCCATCCAGATTTCCCTGGAGAAAAGAAAAACCCGTATCCTCTAAGACAGGGGTCAGCAACCTTTCAGAAGTGCTGTGCCAAGCCTTCGTTTATTCACTCTAATTTAAGGTTTCGCGTGCCAGTAATACATTTTAATGTTTTTAGAAGGTCTCTTTCTACAAGTCTATAATATATAACTAAACTATTGTTGTATATAAAGTAAACAAGGTTTTTAAAACGTTTAAGAAGCTTCATTTAAAATTAAATTAAAATGCAGAGCCCCCCGGACTGGTGGCCAGGACCCGGCCAGTGTGAGTGCCACTGAAAATCAGCACATGTGCCGCCTTCGGCACGCGTGCCATAGGTTGCCTACCCCTGCTCTAAGGGGAGGTGCTAAATGGTAGGATTTCTGGAACCTACATACCCAACTCAGTTATGGACACAGATGGAGGCAACCTATCCCAGTGAATGGTGTTGTCGTTAGCCTGCAGTGAGCCAACACAAGGACACAGCACAAAGGCCATCCCTTTTACTCCAGTGTTCACTTGAGTGGGGAACAAATATATATATATATAAATAAAAGAACATAAGAAAGGCCGTACCGGGTCAGACCAAAGGTCCATCTATCTATCTATATATATACACACACACACACACGCACATATATATTAAAGCTGTCAAGTGATTAAAAAAATTAGTCGTGATTAATCGCACTGTTAAACAATAATAGAATACCATTTATTTAAATATTTTTGTATTTTTTTTACATTTTCAAATATATTGATTTCAATTATAACAGACTACAAAGTATACAGTGCTCACTTTATATTTAGTTTTGATTACAAATATTTGCGCTGTAAAAAAACAAAAGAAATTGTATTTCAATTCACCTAATACAAGTACTGTAGTGCAGTCTCTTTATCATGAAAGTTGAACTTACAAATGTAGAATTATGTACAAAAAAAAACTTCATTAAAAAATAAAACAGTGTAAAACTTTAGAGTCTACAAGTCCACTCAGTCCTATTTCTTGTTCAGACAAACAAGTTTGTTTACATTTGTAGGAGATAATGCTGCCCACTTCTTGTTCACGTCACCTGAAAGTGAGAACTTGTTTTCACATGGCATTGTTGTATTTGGTGTCGCAAGTTATTTACATGACAAATGCGCTAAAGATTCATATGTCCCTTCATGCTTCAACCATCATTCCAGAGCACATGCGTCCAGGCAGATGACGGGTTCAGCTCAATAACAATCCAAAGCAGTGCAGACTGATGCACGTGCATTTTCATCATCTGAGTCAGATGCCACCAGCAGAAGGTTGATTTTCTTTTTTGGTGGTTCAGATTCTGTAGTTTCCACATCGGAGTGTTGTTCTTTTACAGCTTCTGGAAGCATGCTCCATACCTCATCCCTCTCAGATTTTGGAAGGCACTTCAGATTCTTAAACCTTGGGTTGAGTGCTGTAGCTATCTTTAGAAATCTCACATCGGTACCTTCTTTGCGTTTTGTCAAATCTGCAGCAAAAGTGCTCTTAAATGAACATGTGCTTAGTCATCATCCGAGACTACCATAACATGAAATATATGGCAGAATATGGGTAAAATAGAGCCAGAGACAAACAATTCTTCCACAAGGAGTTCAGTCACTAATTTAATTAACACATTATTTCTTTAACAAGTGTCATCAGCACGGAAGCACATCCTCTGGAATGGTGCATGAAGGGGCATACGAATGTTTAGCATATCTGGCACGTAAATACCTTGCAATGCCAGCTACAAAAGTCCCATCCAAACATCTGTTCTCACTTACTGGTGACACTGTAAATAAGAAGTGGGTAGCATTATCTCCCGTAAATGTAAACAACGTTATTTGTCTAAGCGAATGGCAGAACGAGAAGTAAGACTGACTTGTAGGCTCTGAAGTTTTGAATTGTTTTGTTTTTGAGTGCAATTTTGTAACAAAAAAAGGCTACATTTGCAAGTTGCACTTTCATGATAGAGATTGCACTACAGTACTTCTATGAGGTGAATTGAAAAATATGGTTTATCATTTTTACAGTGCAAATATTTGTAATAAAAATAATATAAAGTGAGCAGTGTACACTTTGTATTCTGTGTTGTAACTGACATCAATATATTTGAAAACGTAGAACATCCAAAAATGTTTAATACATTTGAATTGGTATTCTATTGTTTAACAATGCAATTAAAACTGCAATTAATCACAATTAATTTTTTTAGTTAATCGCCTAAGTTAACTATAATTAATCAACAGCCCACATAGATAGATAGATAGATAGATAGATGGATGAGGTAGAAGAAATCTGATTTTTAAATGAGCAGCATGTTATTCTAAATATAGTACATGTACTCAGAAATACTGTACTGAATGCATATTAAAAACTAATGTATACGTATAAGTAATTTATTCTCTGAACATATTAAGGAGGAATCAAGCTGATCACTAGAGTTGTTCAGCCTATGTCTATAAGGATTTCTAAATAATAAAACAATAAAACAATTAAAATCAGGTACAAGAAGATTATTTTGGTTATAATTTGCCTTTACTTCCCTTCCTATTTCAACTGATTTTTTTCACTCATTTTTTGGATCATTAAAGACTGCTTTTTATAAATTCATGTATTCATAGATTTAAGGCCAGAAGGGACCAGTCCGACCTACCACACAACTTGCGACATACATTTTCACCAAGTTATTACTGCATCAAGCTCAATAAGTTGTGATTGAACTAGAGTATATCAATCAACTGTAAAAGCTGCTTTGACTATTTAAACATTTTATGAAATTGTAGCTCATGAGACTCTTATATCAGACTTGCCAAATTTCCATGATGACATCCAGACTAAAGCCTATTTAGTATGTATGTTATTTAAGTAACTAATAAATTTGGAAATGTGTGGTGCATGTACAGAGAGGCAGTGTGTGCTGCATTTAGAGTAGAGGACTGGGAGTCAAGGGTGCTGAGCTCCATTTCCAGCTCTGCCAATGACTCACTGTGCGGCCTAGAGCAAGTCACTTCTCTATACCTCAGTTTACTCATCAACAAAATGGATATAATACTATTTACCTCAGAAGAATTTTGTGAGAACAAATGCTTATAAGTAACTGGATTAAAATACAATACGCAAACCATGATCAGAGCAGGACAAGAACACATATAAGTAAAAACACCAGCAGCTGCTGGTGCATTGTCTACACAAGATCTCCTGTTATTGCTACCACTGCTGTAGTTGCACCAGTGGTAATTTAGGGAGAAATTCTAGGGTAGATCAGGCTTTGTTGCACTAAGGGTAGAAATCCCCAGCAGAAAATAAAATTGTTCAAGAAGTGAACAGGCTCGGGGAAAAAAAGCATTGATTCAATATTTTGTTTTTAAAAGCCTGAAGAATTACAGGGATTTTAATAAGGAGAAAAGTTAAACCACATTTCATGACAGACAAAATTGTCCCCTCAATTTCAGCTCCATGTCAGCCATTATTTAACATTTAAAACCTAATGTTAGGAGAACTGATATTTACTAAGTAGAAAAGATCGAAAAAATATGCCTGAAGCTACGATTTTGTCACACACAATTTAGTCAATTTCATAGCACAGGTGCTGGGAAAAAAAATCCATAGTCATGGAAAGTCCATAACCGAGGGCTGTGGGAAAAGGCGTGTTGAAGAGTGGCTCAGCCCAGCAAGGAGGGAAGGCTGAGAGAGGGGTGTTGAAGAGGGGAGACTAGAGAGCAAGCCCACCCCACCAAGGAGGGGAGGCCTCAGGGGACTGGAAGGACAGAAGAGCAAACTCACTAAGTGGCAGCTCCTGTCCCATGGGCTGGACCCGTCTCCCCGCTCCAAGCATTGTAACTCTGCGCACTAGGTTGCCACATCACTCAGGTTTGGCACATCCGCCCCTCTGTCTTCATCTACAGACCTGAGGGGCGCTGTCACCACGTGGGCCAGGTTGCAATGCCCAGAGCAAGGAACTGGGACCACAGGAGTGACCACTGTAGCGGGTCACAAACTTTATTAAAATTCACAATTACTGTGAACACCATCACCACATCACCAAAATTCTAGCCACAGTTATGATTGTGACAGAAAAAAAAATTTGTTTCTACCATATGTGATACCACAAGTAGATTTTCCAAAATGTCAAACAGATAAAGAACAAACAAACCAAAAATTAAGGCCACTTGTCCTAAATTACTGTACTTTGGACCCATGAATAAAAATTTGCAGATAGTTTTTCAAATAATGACCTAAATACTTTCAGTAGGGTGCAAATAGTCTGTTGAGTAGACAACAGTTCATTTGCCCTCTTATGATTATTTCTTTTATTATTAATCATCAGAGATAATACCTTGAATTAGTACAGAAAATACGTGTGTGTGTGTGTGTATATATATATATAAAAAAATCTGATCCTTGGTCTTCTCACAACTGTACTGCTGAACAATAATCTTCCAGTGTACATAATCGGCATACTTATCAATTAATACACTTTCTACTATCTTAAAATCACAGTGCTATCTAATAAGATATTCCAGATTCCTTCCTATATTAAGAGTAAAAATACAGCTTTTCCCTCTTCCCCTCCCCCTCAGTTTCCCTGTATCAACTTGGACAATTTCATTCTGCCTATCTATAGTCAATGACAGTGTTTCAATAACTTATACACTGTTAATTTATGCAGTATCCAAGTTCTTCCTTCATTAAAAGTAAAAATGTTCACTTCATGCCTAGATTTGAAGAAAAATCTTAAACAAAATAAATTAGCATGGATTTTGTAGGCAGGGATTCTTCAATTATAAAATTATACCTCAATTTTTAACTTCAACCTCTCCACCCCACCCCACTAATAAACACACACAAAAAAAATATCAATCAATTATAAAAACACAGTGCTGCTCTTTTGTCAACCTCCAATTAATATCAACAAAACAGGCTTTTGGGGGAGGGGGGGTATATGCTAGATACACACTATTTTTCAACAGACTGGCAGAGAAGATTTAGATTAGAGTGAAAGGTCTGCAAGCAAAGATATTAAATATCCACTTCAAAATAGATTTAAGACATTATAATTTTCAAATTCAACGTAAGAATCTTATTTTCCCAGGCTATTTGTGATGCTTTTGTGATATTTCACCTGCACATAAACAAAAATAGATTTCCACAAGCTCTGCATTACAAGCTGCTAAAATTCAAATCAAATGAGAATCACAAACTTACCAGCTCCACAGATCCATAATGCTTTCTGCTGAACTCGCCACGTCTACAGCCCAAGTCTTCGGAGACAGAACTGGAAGAGAAATGCTTCATCAGTAGACATAGTTAACTGGCCCTAAAGCTCCTGCAATACTCAGCTATCATTGACAAAAATCATTCCTGCTGAACAAGGTTTGCGGTGCATAAGCTCATCACTGCAGGGAACCCTCCTTACAACATGCACAACCTCTAGCAGCCATTGCAGTCTAGATTTCATATTACCCTGAAAGAGAATGAAATGCCTGAGCTTGATCGGAAGGAAAAACCATTATTAAATTAAATATTTAGTCATTATGTGATCAACTGAGAGTTCCAGGGTGGATGGTGATTATAAATTGCATTTGAGATCTCTGCCTAACCTAAGGGAAAAGAAACCCTGCAGTAAACTTAACGCATAGGACAGGACAGCCTACATGAGCTATATTTGCTGACACGTGGTATGCTGTAATTAACTTTCTTACAGGAGAATCTCTTTATTTGTCCTAAATACTCATAGAAAAGAAAAATACAATGATTTTACTGCTGAAGTTTTTTAAAAAACAATAATTAATTTATAGTTTCCTCCTACACTAGGCTTTAATGACAAAAAATAAAATTCTCACTCAGAATAAATGGAAGTCTAGCCCCAAGTTAAATGTGTGTGGGTGCACACGTGCATTCAAACATAGTGATTTCATATGTGTATAATGTATATCATCAATTTATGGGTTTGGTGTACCTAGAACAAGTGGCAAATACATTATTCTTTCTCAATACCTATAGTACACGTTGGCCCCACATATATAGTGGTGATATCCATGTTATAAATACACCTCCACCTTGATATAACGCTGTCCTCGGGAGCCAAAAAATCTTACCATGTTATAGGTGAAACCGCGTTATATTGAACTTGATTTGATCCGCCAGAGCGCGCAGCCACCGCCCCCGGAGTGCTGCTTTACCGTGTTATATCCAAATTTGTGTTATATCGGGTGGCGTTATATCGGGATAGAGGTGTACCATCTAAAAAAAGGCAAGGCTGTAATTTAGAATAAACCTTTGACTGCCTGACCTATCTACTAGTCAATCTCCCCAGCACTTTTCCTGACAACCCAAACCTACCACTAGCTTCCAACAGTCACTACAATTATATAGATTTCTTCAACTTGCTAAAAAAATATTTTCCTCAAAAAATTGCTTTGATGTAACATGGGCAACCGTCAGTCACAGACCAAGAACAGATATCCTGTTAGATATCTTTGGAAACATCAGTGGTAGAAACTGCAGCTTTAACTGTATGGAAGGAGAATTTCTTAGCTTTCAGTAAGACTCAGAGCACTTGCTTCAGCCCTACAGAACCCAAAGGTACCAACATTTAAAATTACAATTTTTAATATAGAAAAGCTATTTTTGGTTGTATTTACAGATATTTAAAATGCCTTATTATTCTTTTCTTTTCTTTTGACTTGTGTGTGGTTGGACTCAAGGCAGCATAAATTTAGGTGGAAAAATACAAATGAAACAGCTCTAATGAAAATTTTAAAACTTGACAAAATAATTCTAAAATACTCTCTCTCAAATATAAGGATTATACAGAAAATACAATGAAGTGTTACTGGTACTCATTTGAGATGACCCACATTATACAAGTATCTAAGCTGCTGATGGGTAGAGTTGCCATCCCAAAGTCATGCTAACACAACCTTCACATTACACCACTCCATCATCTAGTCTATATCTATTCATCCACCACCTACTTATATAAATCACACACCCACACACCATACAGAAAAAACACACTATATTCTTTAGTGAAGTATGGAAAACTGGATAAGAGAACTGAGTTCTAGGGACATAATTCAGATCTTGGATAGGATTTTCAAAAACACATACATCATGTTGGAAAGTGAGATTTACACACTTTTTAAATTTTACTACTTACCACACAAATGAATATAAACAGATTATCCCACATGCCATGATTATACTGTATTATATTACATATAACTAAGGCTTTAAAATAAATTACAGTAGATTCCACTTTATAGCAATACTTATAAAAGCAACTTCCAATTACGGCAATACACTGTCAGGAACCAATCCCATCCTATTATCAATGTTAATAGGATTCAGTTACTGGCCGCTTATTAGCAACTTTTTTTTTTTTAAGAGGAGAGTTCCTATCTGTAATCAATGTCCTGGCTCTAAGAACACATAGCTCAACACTTCTGCTGCGTACCACAGTCTCCAAATGCTTGGACCTATCTTTCACCAATAAAGTTTGGGTTCTGGAGCCCCTATGTGTGCCCAGTGCTAGGCAAGTGCATGTAGCCAAAAAATTTGGTATCTCAAAGTCAACTGTTTGACCGATTCTGAAGAACAGCCCTAACATTTTACAGGAGCATAGAAGCAGCACAAACCAAGGCTGCAAGCATCAACACAATGGAAAGGAGGCAGACGTCGGTGAAACCCTGTAACTCTGGTTTCAACATAAGCTTGGCCAAGGTGCTTGACTCTCCAAACCAAAGTAGAAATAAAGCTAGTCAGCTAGCAGCAAAGCAGCGGAAGAAGTTCAACCCTTCAGATGGCTGGCTCATTCAATGGAAAGCCCTGCACACTGTCATTCAACATAAAGAGCATAGCGAGAAACAAGACACTGATCTTCTGGTGGCTACTGAATGGAGGATGGACATCTTACCCAGCATTCTAGAGACGTTCCAGTCACGTGACATCTTGAGTGCTGATGAACCTGGTCTCTTCTACTGGGCTTTCCCAACATAGGCTGTAGCATGATGAAAGAAGGGTTTGCAGGAGGGGGAAGAAAAAAGAATAAAGCTATGGACCACGTTTCATTGGTGTGTTGTGCAAACATGGATGGAATGGAGAAATCCCATCTTACAGTGGTTGAAAAGAGCAAGTGGCCTCATTGTTTCCCAAGGACCACTCAAAGCTGCCATGATCTACCAAAGCTCCGCAAATGCCTGGATGCACATTTGTTGTTTGAAGAGTGGCTAAATTGCCCGGCTCATTCACTTAATATAGAGCTATCACACATTCTGTTAAAATTCTTCCCTCCAAACACAAACTTAGCCACGCACCCAATGGACATGAGTGTCATTAAAAACTTCAATGGTCTCTACTGTGATCATCTTACTGCAAGCATCATCACATCTCTTGATGCTGACCCACACTTACAAGCATTGGATGTTGACAAAGAACAACTCTGATTGATGTATTTCATCTTGTTAAGAAGTCATGGGCCATTGTTCTCCCCAAGACTGCTGCAAACCCTCCCTTTCTAAAGCAGTTTTCAACAGCAACAAAAAGTGCTGACCTGGTGGACATCAATGTGCTGGCCAATGCATCAGTTCCGGAAACTCTAAAAGCACATGAATTTGAGGCCATTGTTGAATACAACAGTCATTTGCAGACGGAAGGTGAGCTCATTGATGCAAAATTTCTGGAGACAGTAGAGGCTGTGAAACACCTACAGGCTGCTGAGCCACAAGACAATAGTGCATTGGATGATGAACCTGAAGAGCTTTCGCTTATAGAACAGCTACACGCAGTGGACATTTTCCACAAGATATGATAGAATCATGGCTTTGAGAATTGCTATGAGCTGCATGCAAGACTGAGAAGGATTTACAAGTGGAAGTGGCCAACCATAAAAAGCAGACAGACAAATTTTATTCCTGAAAACTTTTATTTTACATTTTAAACAAAAAATGCTTTACTCTGTGTGACACATGAGGAGCACTAACTGTAAGTATGTACTGTTCACCTTACCAAGACATTATACTATAAATGTTTTGTATGTGTTCTTTGGTGCTTTTGAAAAAAAAATTGTTATACAATTGTGTGGCATTAGTCTTTGTGACTCATAGGAAGACGAGATTTCTAAAGTTTGCTCAAAGCTTCACGCTATATAATGTATCCATTTCTGTGTGTCACCTTTGGTTTTTCTTCTTGAGAACACTGTATCAAACTAAAAGTTAGTGAAAAATTTCACTTTGCAATGTATCCCACATATCTGTCTGAAGTACTTATGTGTGACACAGAGAAGTACTGTTATCCCCATTTTACCTGAGGCACAGATCAGTTTGCCCAAGATCACGGGAACTATGTGGTAGGGCAGGGAATTGAATCCAGGTCTTCTAAGTCCTAAGCTAGCTCCCTTACCTCTGCCATGCTGTATGGATATTGATCTCAAAGGCCTAAGGAGTTAAACGTGTTATAAACTCTTTTCACTGTCCAACATTAAACAGAGATAGATAGGTTTGGTGTTAGTTTTAAATAGTTTGGGGTTTACCCAAACCCCAAAAATCATTCAAATTAAAAATATATTGATTAAAACAAAAACAACCAAAAAAAAAAAAAGAAAAAGAAAGAAGAAATTAAAACAAGCATTTATATTGAAACTGAGTGATTATGCAAAATAAAATTTCAGACCTTACCAAAGTCTCTCTACTTTTGGAGTCAAAGTATCAGACTCTCCCATTTTCAGAACAACTTTTCTCTGATGAAAAAAGGAAAAAGTTAATTTTACTCTCAGTCCTAATGTGAAGGAGATTCACTTGTCCTGTTCTTAAGAAACAGACTCAAGGTGGAGGAGAAACAGGACAGAAAAGGAAACACTAGACCACTGGTTAGTTACGAGTGGATGCTTTGGCTGGCAAGTCAACCATGACACCTGCTCTTTAAAGCTTGATTAGTTATGATCTGGTCAGGGCCACCATCTGGCTGGATCCTTAGACAAGACAGTAATGATGAATGCAGCATAGCTGACTTCAGGATTTGACGAAAAGCCAAGAGAGTAAGATAGGACAGGAGGAAAGAAACAGTGGGGAAGAAAACAACACAGCAAGGGAAGGGAATACAATATAGGATCTTACAAGCTTTTGTAGTGCTGGTAATTAGCTATCTCCACTGGAGGTCTGAGGACTGGATGCCATGATAATCTGATGATTTTTCAGCCCTTACAGATGAAAACAACATTCCTTAAACAAGAGCAAGGCCAATCAGCATTCGTCTCAGGAGGAAAGCCTTTTAGATGAGCCAAGATGAGTTGCAATGCTAGCAGATGAGCTGAGGGAAGATTGTTTCCCCTTCAAAATCTCTTTTTAAGAGCCACAGAAAGTAGTAAAAGTGGGTGGCATATTTTAGCCTCGTTATTTTGTCCAATTAAATCAATTTCCATAAGCCAAAACTGGAAGTAACTTTGTTCCAACATTTTCTTATTTACCAAGTATGATCTCCCCACAGTTGTTAATTTATATCAATAGGTCATTTTGTTTGGACAGACAGTTTTTCTGTCTGGTTTCCTTGCACCTATTATACATTCACTGTCGTAAACAACTTAACCTATTTTTCATGGTTATTGTAACATCTTGTGAACTTTCATATACCTTTTACAACTGAGTTTAGGGTATCTTTTCAGGTGCAATATCTAAACGCCCGAATCAGCAGAACACTTTGTTCTGGGCCTTGTGCAACCATATAAGTAGACAGTTCCTGTCGCAAAGAGCTTATAATCTATTTATGACAAGAAATATAATGATTACTAACAGCAGGACAACAAGAGGGAGAAATTGGAAAGGGAGAGAGTAATTATGAGATCCTGCATCTATATAAGCTGCAACTGTCTGTCCCATGGGGCAGCAGCTCTGGCAATACCCAGAGTCCTTAGATTTCTTTGATCATGATCGGTAGAGTTTTAAGCCCGGGTATTGTATGGAAACTACAGAGGGTTAACAGGCAGCAGGTTTAAAACAAATAAAAGGAAGTATTTTTTCACACAACACGCAGTCAACCTGTGGAACTCCTTGCCAGAGGATGTTGTGAAGGCCAAGACTATAACAGAGTTCAAAAAAGAACTAGATAAATTAATGGAGAATAGGTCCATCAATGGCTATTATCCGGGATGGGCAGAGATGGTGTCCCTAGCCTCTATTTGCCAGAAGCTGGGGATGGGCAACAGAGGATGGATCACTTGATGATTACTTGTTATATTCATTCTCTCTGGGGCACCTTGCACTGGCCACTGTCAGAAGACAGGATACTGGGCTAGATGGACTTTTGGTCTGACCCAGTGTGGCCGTTCCTATGTTCTTAGTGGTTTATCTCCTGCTGGCAAATTACAAGAACCAGATATTTATTCTGATTTTAATTTGCTCAGCACCTCTGATACTGTGCCACCACCACCTTCTGGTCAACAACTGTGGACACTGACAGGGATGGAAGGAATAGTTTTTGAAGTGGCTCAGTTCATCTCCTGCTGGCAAATTACAAGAACCAGATATTCATTCTGATTTTAATTTGCTCAGCACCTCTGATACTGTGCCACCACCACCTTCTGGTCAACAACTGTGGACACTGACAGGGATGGAAGGAATAGTTTTTGAAGTGGCTCAGTTCTTTTCTTGTTGAGAGGATTCAGGCCCTGGTATTTGCTTTGTATTGGTTCTGGTATTTGCTTATCTACCCCAAGGGTGGTCTGGACCACAGTCTCTCCAATATGCAGAAGGCACTCATCTTTATGTTTGTTTCATTAGGTCCAGCTAGTAAGCTGCCTCTTAGTGTCTTGTTGAGATGAGAACTTGCAGAGGGTAAGCTGATTGCACTTTAACCCAGATGAGACTGAGGTGATACTGTTGGTTTGGGAGAAGTGGTGATAATAGCTGCTCCCTCTATTATTAGAATTTGTCTGCCTTTTGTTATTCAGGTTTGTAAGGTGGGAGTCCCGATGGACCTGCAACTGCCAATCAAAGTTCAGGTAGTAGCAGTGGTCAAGATTACTTAAAATTTATGCTTGGCCAGGAGACTACATTGTCTTCTTTGGTACCGCTGATCGATCTAGAACTTTAGGTGCTCAACTTGGGAATCTATTTGCTGAGCACCATTTCTTACAGGGATTATATTGCACCTGCATTCTCTGATCTACACAGGATTTTCATTGGTCTTACAGAGAAATTAAAGGTATTGATTTTAATCTATATTCCTTAAAAGAGTTGCCTAACTGACCACCTCTCTCTCTCCATCTAATACTTAAAGTCATTGAGACATCTGAGTTATGTAAGCTAACAGTTCCCTTGTTTAAAACAAACATGCAGAAGCTATAAGTTCTTAGGGAGGGGTACTAAGATATGGAATTTGCCTTCCATGTAACTCAAGAACCTAAATTCATTGCCCTATGAGACACAACATTGTTCTGGAAAGCTTTTTGGCGACATAGAATCAAAGTAAAGGAACAAATGGACCAATTCAAAAGATGTTTTTCTAGATCTGGACACCTATCTACTAGTAACCGAAGTAAGATTCCCCCACTCCAACATATTTCATATAGGTTATGAAAGAAATTAGCAGATGACAACTCGATCAGTAGTTACCTTTGTCTGGATTGGATTTGATAGTCTGGAGACAAAAAACACTATAACCCATTACCAATCTCCTCAGGTAACCATCTTCCTTGCTGCTCTTACTGATTATACCACTTTTCTGGACATGCTTAGAACATAAGAACGGCCATACTGGGTCAGACCAAAGGTCCATCTAACCCAGTATCCTGTCTACCGACAGTGGCCAATGCCAGGTGCCCCAAAGGAAGTGAACCTAACAGGTAATGATCAAGTGATTTATCTCCTGCCATCCATCTCTACCCTCTGACAAACAGAGGCAATCAACACCATTCCTTACCCATCCTGGCTAATAGCCATTAATGGACTTAACCTCCATGAATTTATCTAGTTCTCTTTAACCCCTGTTATAGTCCTAGCTTTCATATCTTCCTCAGGCAAGGAGTTCCACAAGTTGACTGTGCGCTGTGTGAAGAAGAACTTCCTTTTATTTGTTTTAAACCTGCTGCCCATTAATTTCATTTGGTGGCCCCTAGTTCTTGTATTATGGGAATAAGTAAATAATTTTTCCTTATCTACTTTCTCCACATCACTCATGATTTTATAAAAGCAGCAAAGAGTCTTGTGGCACCTTATAGACTAACAGATGTATTGGAGCATGAGCTTTCGTGGGTGAATACTCACTTCGTCGGATGCATAAAAGCTCATGCTCCAATACGTCTGTTAGTCTATAAGGTGCCACAGGACTCTGCTGCTTTTACAGATCCAGACTAACACAGCTACCCCTCTGATACTTGACATCATGATTTTATATATCTCTATCATATCCCCCCTTAGTCTCCTCTTTTCCAAGCTGAAAAGTCCTAGCCTCTTTAATCTCTCCTCATACGGGACCCATTCCAAACCCCTAATAATTTTAGTCGCCCTTCTCTGAACCTTTTCTAGTGCCAGTGTATCTTTTTTGAGATGAGGAGACCACATTAGTCCACAGTATTCAAGATTTGGGTGTACCATCGATTTATATAAGGGCAATAAGATATTCTCTGTCTTATTCTCTATCTCCCTTTTAATTATTCCTAACATCCTGTTTGCTTTTTTGATTGCCTCTGCACACTTCGCGGACGTCTTCAGAGAACTATCCACAATGACTTCAAGATCTCTTTCCTGATTAGCTGTAGCCAAATTAGCCCCCATCGTATTGTACGTATAGTTGGGGTTATTTTTTTCAAACGTGCATTACTTTACATTTATCCACATTACATTTCATTTGCCATTTTGTTGCCCAATCACTTAGTTTTGTGAGAGCTTTTTAAAAGTTCTTCACAGTCTGCTTTGGTCTTATCTTGAGCAGTTTAGTATCATCTGCAAACTTTGCCACCTCACTTTTTACCCCTTTCTCCAGATCATTTATGAATAAGTTGAATAGGATTGGTCCTAGGACTGATCCTTGGGGAATACCACTAGTTACCCCTCTCCATTCTGAGAATTTACCATTTATTCCTACCCGTTGTTCCCTGTCTTTTAACCAGTTCTCAAGTCATGAAAGGACCTTCCCTTTTATCCCATGACAGCTTAATTTACATAAGAGCCTTTGGTGAGGGATCTTGTCAAAGGCTTTCTGGAAATCTAAGTATACTATGTCCACTGGATCCCTCTTGTCCACATGTTTGTTGACCCCTTCAAAGAACTCTAATTGATTAGTAAGACACTATTTCCCTTTACAGAAACCATGTTGACTTTTGCCCAACAATTTATGTTTTTCTGTGTGTCTGACAATTTTATTCTTTACTATTGTTTCAACCTTTTTACAGTGCAAATATTTGTAATAAAAAATAATAGAGTGAGCACTGTATATTTTATATTCTTTGTAATTTAAATCAATATACTTGAAAATGTAGAAAACATCCAAAATATTTAAATAAATGGTATTCTATTATTAACAGTGCAATTAAAACTGTGATTAATTGAGATTTTTTTTTATCTTATGATTAATTTTTTGACAGTCCTACTTTTACTTCATAGGTCCATCCTTGGTGTCTGCATCAAATGGTTTTCTCTTTCTTTTTAGTGGAGGGATAAAAAGAGGGTTGTATAAGATTTGGAAAAATAAATTGCATAAACATGCTGGAATTTGGCTCCACATTAGAAAAGAATGCTTAATGCAAGTTATTTTACTCTGAGTAGATTACCTTGCACACTTGAAGTGGACCCAATCTATTAGTATTTCTAAGTACTTTTCACTGTGACCTCTGAACTCCAAATAAATACAGTTAATATAGTTATACTCAAAGGAGCCTCATCTTGCTCAGCCTCTGAACGTTTCCTCATATCTTTTTCTCCCTACATTCTTACACTTCCTTTAATTGGGTTTTGATGGAAGAATTTCTGCAAGCTGTGCATCATGCTGAAAATGCCTCTTTATGACTAAACCACTCTCTTCCCATCTTTTCATTGTCTGAACAGAAGAAAAGGTGCAGATTTGGACTTCAGCACATTTTGCAGTACGAAGCATCCCTGAAGCCCTTAACCTCAAACTTACATCGCTTTCAGCCAGAAAAATGCATAGATCTAACTAAAGGGTTTTGCCCTAAATTCTTAGATTATCCTGAAAGCACCAAAGTACCCCAAAAAGTCAACTTTAAAAAAAAAAAATCAAAAGAAGAATCTTTCCTAGTCCGCCTCTGTCTACAATTAAAAGCTCCTGAACACATGTAGAACATCAAATGATGTGGAAATTCTAATCTTGTAAGAACAAATTCTTACAAAACCAAGAACCCAATGGTTTTGTCTGGGTTACAACCATTGCAAGGAGACAAACAAAATTTCAAATAGTATTTTGGCACGTTGAGGCCAAACCTAGAAACTGCTAAAGCACTAAAAACAGCTAAAAAACACCAACCTGAACTTTCCAAATAAACAAAAAGTTTGGTTTGAGTTGGAATCTGGAATAGAGAGTTTTATCTCAGTGGCTCAAAGAGTGCTCTCTGTGTTTTGTTTTTTCCTTTTTAGAATCCATTTCTGTGGCTGGGTGTGCTAGTTGCCTTGGAAACCAATGTAGAAGCAATTCTGGTCGGATGGGATTTATCACTGTCAGTGTTGTGGGTGGAATTTTAAGTAAAGAGTGGTCAAGATGGATTTGTGTTGTTGTCCTGCTCTGAAATTCTAAGCGAGTTCCATTTTTGAGCAAGTGAAGAAACACAGTTAAGATGTTGCTTTAAAAGGAAAGAGAAAAAGTAGACTTATTGAGTCTTTCAAGTGCTGCTAGAGATATCAATCAGAACTGTTGACCTATGTCCAAAAGGTTGATAACATTAAAACAAGTTATATAGTGCTGCAAAGAGCATTACTGACCTGTTATACTCTTAGAAGAACAAGTTCTACCACTGACACTTGCCTACATACTGTCTGTCATGTTCCACCTGCTCAAAAAAGTGTACAGAGATAAATAAAAATTCAACACTTTCTAGGATTATTTATCTCAAAATGTCTGAAACAATAGAGGAAAAAGTCATCTTGTGAATCAACTCTCTGAAACTATCAGAGGGGTAGCCGTGTTAGTCTGGATCTTTGCTGCTTTCTCTGAAACTAGAACACTGTTAAACAACTTACCAGGAACAGTCAGCAAACCTATATTTTCAGTGCTGCTGAACACTACCAGGTGCATCCAAATGATGCCAAGAGATGCATTTTCCAACAGCATCAAAGTGGTTAAACTAAAAACCCTATGCAGGGTGTGAATAATACCAAACAAATATTTTATGGGAAAGAAACCAACAAAGTAATAGTGCTCTCTGGGAACTAGCTGTGATAGTGTTCAGCGAATTACATGCAAGTGCAAAATTATATGACAGCAAAAAGCCCAATGCAGTTTTGGGCTGCATAGAGAACACTGGTTCCAAGTGTTTAGCTGCTGACTGACACCAGTTCAGTGGTGTGACTTTCTTTAAATCATCATCAGGTAACATGTACTCCTTGAATAGTTCACCTGCAGCCCTGAAATATATTATTGTTGGCATGACTGATGGGTGATTATTAGATACCCATGTCTTTTCAAAGATTAGTGGCTCAGATATCTCCTCAGTCAGCTCCTTGAGTATTCTAGGATGCATTTCATCAGGCCCTGGTGACTTGAACACATCTAATTTGTCTAAATAATTTTTAACTTGTTCTTTCCCTATTTTAGCCTCTTCTAATCCTACCTCATTTTCACTGGTATTCACTATGTTAGATGTCCAATTACCACCAACCTTCCTGGAGGGGTTTTCCTGCCCGGGGAAATGGCTGCTTCCTCCCCTTTGTCAGGAGGTTTATTAGCATATCCACTGACACTGAAATGCTTGGAAGAAACCCCTCCTGCTGCCTTAAAGGGACAGAGTTAGTTTTGCAAAATGTTGTTCCTGCTGTACTTGTGAAAAGTAGGACCTGGATTGGGGAACCCTTTGTTACCCCTCTCTGTCCCCAGGAGGTCAGTTGTGTGGTTCCTCCCCTCCAAGAGAACAGTTACACAGTTCCCTCTTAAAACCTGACCCACAGGTGAGGTGCCTGGGATTACAGATGCAGATCTAGCACATTTCTCCTGGGCAAGCCTTCCCCTGTAATTAGTCAGGAGACATCCCTGTACTCCCCCACATTCCTCCTTAACTTCCTTCTTTGGGCCCCCCTCTAGGGCATACACCCCTGTGGTCCCTAGAGTGGAATCTGTCCCCTGTTCAGCTGTGGGCTCACAACTAACAGACAGAACAGACCCCATACTGGTAGGCATTGCACCCTCCTCCCTCTTTTGAATTGGGTTTGCCTCCAGTCACAGAGACCATGGAATCCACATCCACCGCAACAGTCTTTAGGACTCCATCACTTTTCTCTGGGCTTTCTTCTAGGACACATTTTTCTATGCATTTTAGTGTGAGTCCTGTTTTTTATAATAATAATAATAGGAGATATACCAATCTCCTAGAACTGGAAGGGACCTTGAAAGGTCATTGAGTCCAGCCCCCTGCCTTCACTAGCAGGACCAATTTTTGCCCCAGATCCCTAAGTGGCCCCCTCAAGGATTGAACTCACAACCCTGGGTTTAGCAGGCCAATGCTCAAACCACTGAGCTATCCCTCCCCCCAACAGTTAAGCAAATGTTCCTTGCTTAACTGCAACTTCCTGGCAGCCAGCAACTTGGACAGTCTCCCTATCATCAGGCAAAACATTCCCATCCCGCCCTGAAGAAAAGCCTGCCTGTAGCCTTGGGTAAGAGCTGGCCTCAACCACACCCACCCAGTGCTCCACTTCTGTAGAGGAATTAAAGAGACACTCTCCCATTTCCCCAGCAGTTTCTGTAACTTTACTTTTTCCCCTATGGAGCTTCAGCACACGATTCCTTCTTGCTGCTGCCAGACCTCAGGACAGCCTGAGCCACATTAAAAAAGTCTCAGAGTGGTAGCCATGTTAGTCTGTATCAGCAAAAACAAAGAGGAATCCTTGTGGCACCTTAGAGACTAACAAATTTATTATAAGCACGAAAGCTTATGCCCAAATAAATTTGTTAGTTTCTAAGGTGCCACAAGGACTCCTCGTTGTTTTTATTAAAAAAGTCGTTACCCAAAAGAATTTGTGTAAGATTATGAGGAACCGCAGCCACACTTGATTCAACTTGCAAATCCTCAGTTTCCATGTGCACTTTAGCAAGTGGATGGACTAGATCAGTGGTCCCCAACCTTTGTGTCTGGTGGGCACCAGACGAAAGACCACTGCGGCGGTGGAGCACCCGCCGAAATGCTGCCGAATTTTGGCGACATTTTGGCAGCGACGCCTCTCGATGACGTCACTTGTCAACGGCAAGCAGCATCATCGAGAGGCATCCCTGCCGAAATTCGGGGGCGACGCCTCTCGATGACATCACTTGTCGACGGCAAGCGGCGTCATCGAGAGGCGGCCCTGCCGAAATGCTGCTGAAATTCGGCGGCATTACGGCAGGTGCTCTCCCAGGGGCCAGGAGACAGGCGCATTAAGATGCCCCCACGGGCGCCATGGCACCCGCGGGCACCACATTGGGAACCCCTGGACTAGATGACTTCTTGGAGGTCCCTTCCAGCCCTACATTTCTATGATTTTATGTAGCTGATGGAAAGAGGTAACAGAGACAAGCAAGTATGAAGGACACCCTTAAAGGTGAGTCATATTCTCTGAGCCTGAATGATCACTGCAAACACATCCCAAATAGTAAGTAGACGTTACAGTATCTCTCCATTCATTCCCTCCCAGAAACTAAAGGAACTCCTCTCTTGATCACAGAGCAAGCCACCTTCCGGTAAGTGTGAAGGGAGGAGAGCCTTTCCATCAAATCATCCACACAGGGACTTCTATAAATGGGTAATAATTTATCTCTTCCTTCATCGCCAGAAAATGGTTTTGCTGATATTTCATTGGAGGGATACCACGTTTATTTTTCCTCCATGTCTTCTAAGCAAATTTGCTCAGTCTGCAAGTAAAAAATTTGTTATTTCTAACAGCCAGTGCTACAAACTGGATGACTGATCAGTAAGTCATGCTGTACCCATTCTATATCTCTCACAGAAGCAGTACCCTGATCCAGATTGAGCTGGTACACAGAGATAAAGCATATTAGCTGTTTCAGAGAAGTGCTATCTTGTTCTTTAGAATCTCATCTTTCATTTAAAAAGCATTAACAAACAAAAAATTTAATCCTCTAGCAATTATGGATGCAAAGAAAACTTCAAAAATTTTAACTGTGTAACTGATGCAGAGACATCTATGCAAATCCGCAAAGAATACAAACTCAGAGGTGCGAACTGCCCCATTCATCTCACTGATATGTCAACTCCGATACCTAAAGATGCTAATTTAAACACCAACATTGTTAATATTTTATTTCTTATGGACAGAGAGAATCACAAATCTGCAAAATTTAATGAGAGTGACATCTCATTTTCATCCAACTGAACAATGTTTTGGAGATATTGCCAGATGTTTATTTTCCACGGTCAAGCCCAAGGAGCTCAGCAGAGCTCATAGACACATTCAAGCCCCAACAACTAGGAACCAAGCAGAGTTCAAAAAGCACAGTTATATCTGCACAGTCTACTCTGAGTAGTGTCCCATTTTGGTGAGTCACATAGACAAAGCTTATTTTGTGGGGGGAATCTGGAAGAGTACCAACACCTTTCCCCCGCAATTTGATCCCTATCCAAAGGTGTTTTACAGGGGTACTTACAGTGCAGTTAAGGTATCCATCACTGCCCCCCTTCACGTAAAGTTTCCACAGTTGTACATTTGTTAGAAATTCTGTTGATGCACAAACCAATATAAAGCCAATACAGTATTCCATAGGGATATATACTCTGTATTGCTAAAGAATAATGGAGTTTGAGTTTTACTGAACTCAGTGCTCTGGAAGGGCATGAGATACCACTGGGCAACCTTAAATAACTTCATTAACACAGAGTTGTCAGTTAACAGTCAGTAAGGTAAGCACCTATATGACTCTGAATATACTCAGAAAACAGATCTGTGAGAAAGAAGATGCTTATTTTTATATGAAGCATAGTGATTTTTCAATCTGGAAGCACACTTTAAAAGGCTATGGGGAGGTCTCTGATGAGAGAGAGAGGAGTCAACAAATCAGCCTTTTCAAAATTAATAAAACATACCCTCGATAGATCACTCTGCATATCACATAATAGCCATATGTTCAAAATCTAAACTGGACCTTTGGGTTAAAAAGTTAAAAGACTTTGGTGATTTGTCATTTCCGGGGCTGCAATTTACAGAATAAAAGGTGCATATACATTAAGCTATTGACTCTTTTTAGACCACCCAAGAAGCAGTAAAAGAATGACTTCTCATAAAGCGCTTGAGTCTTCATTACATACAGAACATTTTGAGTGGACTATACACATGTGCCAAAGCACATTTACTGGGTTTTGCAGTAATACAGCAAGCTTTTTTTCCCCCACTCAGTATATAATGATAATGAAGGCTGGAATAACTAATATAGTCGAACAATAAAACAATTGTCCAATATATTTTAGAAATATTTCCAAACAAAAATTGAATAGTTACACAACTTTCCCTACTAAAGAAAAAAACAGAGCCACAAACCTCACTAAGGCCTTGGCTACACTTGCAAATTTGCAGCGCTGCAGCAGGGTGTGAAAGCACACCCTCTCCGGCGCTGCAAAGCGCCAGTGTGGTCAAAGCCCGCTGTACGTTATTCCCCACAGGGAGGTGGAGTACGGACAGCGCTGGGAGAGCTCTCTCCCAGCGCTGGCGCTTTGACTACACTTAGCGCTTCAAAGCACTGCTGCGGCAGCGCTTTGAAGTGCAAGTGTAGCCATAGCCTAACACTTTTTTGTCTCTTCTTCTTGTCAGTTTTATTTTCCTTTATTTTCAAGTGGATCCCAAATAACAAAAATTTTAAAAAGCTAAAATCTGAACAATCATGTAAGGCAGGCTCTAACACACCCACCACACAATGGCCCCAAAAGACAAACTAAAGAAATACAAGTATTCCATTGGATACTTGGAAATACAAGTATTCCATTACATACAATGCCCCCAAATCCAAAAAATGATCTTTCAACCACAAGTCTTCCTTAGTTCAGGGTATTTAAAAAAGAGTCTGAAAGACAAGGAAGCTTTCACATCATCGAAGCAATAAAATATGTCAGTAAATATATTATATCTCCTCATGAAGAAAATTTTATTACATTTGTATATTATAAAATATAATATACATATATTTGTGAGATGGTGTCAATGCAATCAACTGCAGAGCAATGTGATACATTGCATTTAGCAAGCATCTTTCACAATCTCATCTGTACTCTATTCACAAATCCACTTGCCTCAGGATTACTCTAACATTCCAAACCTCTGAGAAGCTTAAAACAGCTGCCATCTTAAAAAGCTGTCACAATAGTTCTCTATTTCACAAATATGTAATTTCCTTCCAAATATATACTTGTCTACAGTACACCACAGACAATATACAATCATACACAGTGTAAGGTCACATGCCTCACAATCCATCATGACTTGTAAACAAGAGTTTATACTACTGGACAAGAGAAATTCTAGGTTTTCAGTGAGGCATGATGCGATTGCTTCTAGCACTGACAAGTCCAAGAAGTAGAACTTTGAAGTCATGATGAGTTTATGACAAGGCATTTTATGAGTGCCAAGGATAAATCATCTCTGGCAGGAATGACATATTCCCTGGAGCCACCTTCCCTCTGGAAATGTCCCATCCTCCCCTCAGGTGCTCATACAGCTGGCCTCTGGCTAGTACGTTTCTGATCATATATATTTAATTAATGTGTTGTTTAGGTCATAAAGGCCATTTCAAAATCCACACTTTCAAAGCAAGGGAATGTGGATCTCTCTAGTGTCTGTGAGGGACAGGCACCCTATCACTTCCTAGTTTCATTGAGTTTAAGGACAGAAGGGACCATTAGACATCTAGTTTGACCTCCTGTATGCCACATGCCATTATTTTTCACCTGGATACCACTATATTAAGCCCAAACACTTTAGTCAGAGTCAGACTAAAACATTTCAATCCTCAGGTGACTAAATTGTGTGCCAGTAGGACAGAAAAGGGAGAGACTAAGATACCATGAATGCCCAAGGCCCCTACAATCACAGAGAATCAGTTCGGAGAGATATGCCCAGATCTTGGCAAGTAAACCACACCCCATGCTGCAAACAAAGGCAAAAAGCCACCAAAGTCCCAGCTAATAGGGGGAAAATTCTGTTAGATTTTCTATAGAAGTGGTATTTCCACTACCACCATGTTAGATTTTCTATAGAAGTGGTATTTCCACTACCACCACCACAATGGTTTCCCCCCAAAGAGCAAACATAGTGAGGGAATCAGGAGGAACTCCAATAAGTGCCAACAAATAATAAACCAAACCTGTATACCCATGGATTTTCATAGTCTAGCTGTGTGCACAAGAACATGCTCATATTACTATTAACTGTCCTTATTCCTCCCCCCTTTATTTGATTCACCGACCCATTCCAACTTCCTTAGACACAGGCCTAGTCTACATTAGAAAAGTGGTGCCACTTTAACTAAATTGCTTTCAAATCAGTCTAGTCAAACTGGTGCAAATTCCTGCATGAATACATGTACCCTGGATTAACCCTCACTTCAATCAGTTTAGTTTAATTTGATAATTTAAAAATTATGTAAACTGGTGAACTTTTTCTGATATAGCAAAACTCTAAGATTGTAAATCTAAGACAGGAACACTGTGTTGTTGGGGGGTTGTCTTTTTTGGGGAGAAGAAAGAGAGAGTACTGTATCTGTGTAATCATAGCTCTATAACCTGCATCCTTCACTGGCCTTCCCTTTCTAGGTGTATGTTAAATCTACATTTGTAAGCCCTTCAGAGTATAGACCCATCTTCTAAGTGTTTAACGGAGGAAACAGCTATAATTACAGGCACTATAAAATATATAATTTTGCAGTAGGAACACACTGGCATATTCTAGAGCTTTCCACGGTGACTGCTTAATATTTTTACTTTTTTTTTGTTTCATTCATTCTCATTTTCAAATCATTGCCCACTTCTCAAACACAGACACTTGCCCCTGACCAGTTAATACATACCCCATCTGTAACCAGCTCCAATCCCACCAGGCCAAATTTCAGAATCCCCCTTGCTGTGCAGCAGCAGGACTCCACCTTACTACAGCAGTCCAACATGACCCCTTGATTTTTAACCCTTTCATAAACTTGTTCCACGCAACAGCTTCTGTTACACACACACACACACCAACCCACCCCCGCCGGCCCAAGCAACCCCCACAGCCTCCCAGCGGTCCCCCGGAAGGAGAGAGATAGAAGAGGGCCCACAGCTCCCGCCTCTGCTCAAGGCGGGAAGAGCGCGAGTCCCTTCAGTATAGTAACGCCCACACCCTCCTGCCGCCGGGGAGCCCAGCGTTGTGGCCACGCCCCGAGCCCGCCGGCTCAGTTACCGATGGGCGATGCTGAGGAATCGTGTGGAAGCGTCCTGGGCGCTATACAGCTCCATAGGAGTTTCGCGCCGCTCATGCCTCCGGCTCCACCGTCAGGAACTGGTTCTCCCACCGGGAGTGGTGACCGACAGCGGCTCAGCTCAGAGAACATTCCGCTCCGCGGGCGGTAGGACCCGACCCTGAATCTCCCTCCACCCCCCAACGCATCAATCACTGCTCGCCAAACCACCCACGAGCATGCTCCGCCCGCGCGGTTCCCACAGACACCCCCCCTCCAGCGGTGCATAGTGGGATCTGTAGTTCTGAGGCCGAAACAGCGTGAGGGGCGCTTCAAGATGTGGCCCTGGGTTCCTTGGGTGAGAGTGCAAACATGACTTACAAGGTCCCTGGCGGACCACCTCCAAATCCCGCCCTGCTCTGGTAGTCTAACAAGATTCATCCAGCCGCTTCACTCCACAACAGTGTCCTGCACCCCTTTCATATAGTACACAGTATGTGACAATGAGGAACTCACAGAAATTACCCTGGTGGGAGGCTGAAAATAGCATGGGATCCCCTTCCCTGTGCAGCTGATTGGTGGATGCCGTGGTAAACCATTTAGCACAGAGGGTCACTTGTTTACAAACTACCATGAGCCCCGTTTCATTGCAGTTCAGTCTTCAACAAATTCCAGTTTACTCCAAACTACAACTCTTTTGAATAAGGTGACCAGCAGGGGCGGCTCTAGGAATCTGGCCGCCCCAAGCACGGCGGCACGCCGCAGGGGACGCGCTGCCGGTCACCGGTCCCGCGGCTCCGGGGGACCTCTTGCAGACGTGCCTGCGGAGGGTCCGCTGGTCCCGCGGCTCCGGTGGAGCTTCCGCAGTAATGCCTGCGGGAGGTCCACCGGAACCGCAGGACCAGGGGACCCTCCACAGTCATGTCTGCGGGAGGTCCGCTGGTCCCGCGACTCCGTGGACCTCCCGCAGGCATGACTGCGGAAGGTCCGCCGGAGCCGCCCTGCCGGCAAAATGCCACCCCAAGCGCGCGCTTGGCGCGCTGGGGTCTGGAGCCGGCCCTGATGACCAGACAGCAAGAGTGAAAAATCGGGACAGGGACGAGGGGGTAATAGGAGCCCATTAAGAAAAAAAAAATCTGGACTGTCCCTATAAAATCGGGACCTCTGGTCATCACACTTTTGAACTCTGCCATACACAGGCGCCAACTTTTAAAACTGTCAAGGGATGCTCGGCCCCAGCCCTTCCCCCCACTCCACCCCTTTCCCCAAGGCCCCACACCCGCCTCGCCTCTTCCTGCCCAGTTCCACCCCTTTCCGAAGCATGACGCGTCCCCGTTCCTTCCCCCACCCCGCATGCCCAGAAACAGTTGTTCGCAGCAGGAACCGCCAGGAGATGCTGATCCGTGGGGTCTACTGGTAGGCAGGAGGTGTGGGGAGAGCTAATAGGGAGTCTGACAGTGGGTGCTCTGCACGGAGTCAGCGCCTCACTGTTCCACTCCTTATAGGTGCAGTAGCCATACACAGATACTCCAGTTTTACCACATGGACTAGTGCAAGCATAGGCACTGACTCCATGGGTACTCTGAGGCTGAAGCACCCACAGGGAAAAATTGCTCTGCACCCACCAGCAGCTCCCCGTCCTGCCCCCCTACCCCAGATCGCCTCCGCCTCCTCCCCCGAGTATGCCGCATGCCCACTTTTTCCCCCCAGCTCCCAGCACTTGCGCCACGAAACAGCTGTTTCACACAGCAAGCACTGGGAGGAAGAGGGAGAACACAGTGCTGGGGAAGAGGCAGGGCCAGGGCAGAGATTTGGGGAAGAGGTCCAATAGGGGCAGGGAGGGGGCGGAGTTGGGGCGGGGACAATATTTCCTTTAATAAATCAAAATTTCCAGATAGGCAAAGTTAGAAAAATGTCTAGTTGGCAGCCTCTATGCAACGAGAGGAAGAAAATCTTGAGCCCCTTTCCCACTGACATATTTATTCTCAGAAACTCAGAGTATAAGGGTCATGTTTATAAGCACAGGATAGGAGCATCTGCATAGAAATGTAAATGTGCTACTCAACATCCAAAAGAGCATATGGTCACAAAGTTCTCCTCCTTGGCATCATTTTGGCTTCTAACAAGGAGTAACTTGGTGGCCAGGAAGCAGAACTCTCAGGAGGTCAGTCTGTATGGTTCCTGGCCACTCTCCTATTCATTACTTTTCACCACATACTTAAACATGCATCATTTGGCACTTGTACTGTGTAGGGTCAAAGTCCCAAATTTTAAAATAGTTTAATATAGTAATAATTGTGGGAGCAATCCCCCTTTGATAACCCTTCTGTCATAATTTTCCTCACCATACAGGAATCAAGTGTACTGACACACTCCACTGAGTCTCCAGCACTGTGCAGAATAGCATTTCTAACAGTGCCTTCAAACTGCATGATCTGCCAATGCCACAGAAGTGTAGAATATTGTGATAGCAATGGGTTATCTATGAAATACCCTAAATTTCTGGTATGATGCAAGGATCCCCACCACCCATTTCTTGACTAAAAGAAAAGATGGCATTCTCTAAACAAATTAAGCTAAAAGCTGTGCCAAGGGGCAAAATAAAGTCCAAAGAACCCAGTAGCACCCTTATTATATTAATGAACGTTTTAAAATCCTTGTTGAACTTCTTTGACTGATGAATGGACACATCTAATATAAGTGATTTTTAGAAATCAACCCTATTAACTGATTTTAGCCTTGTCAAGTAATAAAACTGTAGCAAATCTGTGAAGAGTAACTTCTGCTTGCCTGTAGATTATCACTATAGAGCTCACAATACTTGTGACTCAAAGGTCAGTACTCAAATCAAAGAATGTATTGCAAATCTAGGTGCACAGCATTGTCCATACCTAATATTTTAGGAAAAGTTCAAGGGTGCTGACTGTGTATGCATTCAGCACTGTCTATAACTAATATTCTAGGAAGAGTTTAAGGGTGCTGACTGTGTAAGCATTCAGAAACACCCCAATACACACACACACACGGACCTAATACACCACAGAATCCAACACCATTGTTAAAATAATCATTGTTAACAGAGACAAGCTGGATGAGGTAATATCTTTTATTGGACCAACTTTGTTGGTAAGAGAGACAAGCTTTTGAGCTTACCTGATCTCTGAAGAAGAACTCTGTGTAAGAGCTCTGTATATGTTAGAAAGCTTGCCTCTCTCACTAACAAAAATGTAAGCAATAAAAGATATTACCTCACTCACCTTGGCGGCTCTCATATTCTGGGACCAGCAAGTCTACAACAACACTGTGTACAATATTGTTAACAGTCATCCTAGCGACCTTTCCATACTAATGAACAACTTTTTTTATCTCCAAGTATTTGGATTGCACTGAAGGGCTACAGCCTTAAAAAAAATAAGTTACTTTCCTTGCTTCTTCCAGAGAACCTGCTTATAGAGAAATCATAAAACAAGTGAGAGAACTGCCTTCCAACTCTGAAATATTTATTTTCAGCTCAAGTATTTAGCGGTTACCATTTTATCTCTTTTTCTTCCTTATTTGGAATAAATAAGAGTTAATAGGTATATATTTCACTGGCTCAAGCTTGAATAATACTCACTCTGTGATAGCCTCTTGTGAGTCTGCAGCTGGAATTTCAGTTATTCTATCACACCACACCCCTTGTATATAGCAAAAAAAATCCACCCTGCTAATGCATGTATCTTTGGAACTGCAGCATCACTGAAGGCTCTCATAACACAGGGTTATCTCAAATCATTTTCCCCCAGGGAGGGATCCAAAAGTGAAAGCCAGCTGAAAGAGTTCTGGGGAGATCTCAGCTGTGGACCGGTTTACTTTTTGTACTGGGGTTAACAACATCTCCAAATCCAAATGAGTCTGGAATGCAAAAACATCGCGGGGGGGGGGGGGGGGAATCACACACTACAGTTAAGTAATATGACACCATTTCAACGCTGTAAGAAATCTTAAATGCATTAGGAAAGAAAGCTTTCTTTAGGAAACAAAGCCCCCCCCCCTTACCTCATGCTGTCACAAGTCTTTTCCCATTTTATCAAACAACAAGCACAAAATTAATAAATAAAGTAAACAAGAGCGAAAGGAACGGTAGTATAGCAAAATAAAAAAACAGGGCAGTCTCAGAATGTATGCTGCAAATTCATTGGCTCCAATGCTGTCTAGCTTTAACCTAGGATTCCAGTTGGCAGTTTGCAGGAATGATAGATATTCCTTATTCTGTGTTGGATGGTGCAGGATGCAGCATATCTACTGCAGAACTAGGCTGGCAGACACACAAATAGCAAGCTGCCTCAGCTCTGTTAGAAGCTAATGCTGGTTCTGAGCCAAAGTTCCCCCCTCCCCCTCTCCCCCCAAAAAAGAAAAAAAATCGCCAACACATAGATACCTATTATAAATATAAAAACATAAGACTGTCTTGAAAAATGTGTAAAAAGATGAAAAACAGAGCAAAAAACCCAATAAGCAATACTTACCAAAGAATTAAAAAGAAAAGAAAGTATCAAAACAGAAGAAGCAAAAAATTAGTAAGCACCAGGAGAAAAAAAATGACTTGAAAAAGACCAGAAATTAAAATAATTTGCAGGGAATTGACAAAAGGATAAACTGTAATGTAACAATCAAATATACCTATTTTTTGTTTATTTGACTTTTTAAAAATAGGATCTGATTCTCTCTCTGGATTACATTATTGTTGGTTTATATCTGTTCCTGCCCTTTTAAGGGCACAATAATAATTCAAGTAAGGGTTTGAACTTGTTTTTTTTTGTGGTTGTTTTTTGTCTGAATGATAAGAAAATTAACAAGTGGCCCAATTCTGCAGGCCTCCAATACCAAAATTCTTACCACTGAAGTATTGTAAATATTATTTGAAGACCCATCGCGGTCTCAAACTTAATTTACCTTAGCGACGGTATCAGTCCTCAAATCCTCCCAGTGGGACAATAATGTCACTGAAGATGGTGTTCAGAAAAGAAAAATGTTTATAGTGTATTTTTTATTTTGAATTTCTTAGAAATAATAAAACTGTCATACAACTTTATACAATTCTTTGCCTGCCAGAGAATTTTTAGTGTTTGCCAGACACCTGGCATGCTTCAGTTCTGTCAGTTTGTTGATGTTTGGCCTCAGTGACTGAAAAGTTGAAACTTTCAGGATTGCTGCAAGGTGTGTATCAGATAGTTGTGTTTGGTATTTTCACTTGTTTATATTCATTGTGGAAAAAAGTGATGCTGCCTCCATGGCTGACTCTGCCCAGCGACTAGTGATGGTATCTCTGTCCCTCTCCCCCAGCCAATGGGAGCTGCGGGGGGCAGCACCTGCAGTAGACATTGCCAGCAGAGTAGTTGCATGCATCTCCCCTCTGTGGGCTGCAGTGGGGAGGTTCTCGGGCCACAGATGGCCTGTAGTCCTGGACTTTGAGACCCCGTGTTTTACAAGCTCTCAACAAAAGTCCTGGACTTCAAAAAAAACTTTAGTGCAGAAGGAATTCCTCAACTATTGAGCATTTGCAGACAGTGAATTGAGTTTAAAATATAGCTGGGATGTATTACAGTATTCACCTGTCAATCTAGCAAATACCATTATAGTCCAGATTTCAGATCAGTTCTGTTATCAATCCATATCCCATACAAACTTTCCCAATTATTGAAGTTTTCAGCTATAATTTTCTATGGGTGATCTCTGTACAGGTTGTTTTTGTGTTTTTGTTGGGGGGGGGGGGGAGGAGGTGTAACAAAATTCCTACAAGTATTTTGGAATTTTGGAGAGTGAGAATAATTTCTTCTTTTATTAAAACAGTTCTAGCCACACATTTTTAGACAGGGCTAGAGCAAACAAACAAAGAAATATCAAAATGCTACTTCTGAAACATTTATTTTCCCTAAAAGTACTAGGATATTTAATTTAAACAAGTATGCTAACACAGCATTAGGATTGAACAATGTAACATTACAAAATTAGGAAATGTAGCAGTTCTAGTTGAGTGCATAACTTTAACTGTGCCTCCTGGCAAGTCTGCATTATGGTACAGCATTTAGTTACGTGATCTACATCATAAACTTAACATTATAATTTCATAAATGTTAAGTGCTTAACTGTACAACCCTAATATTACATTAACATTGTTTTGTGCTATTTGAGATATGAAATTAGATTTTCAGCTGAGCCTAAGAAGCATCCTGTAACATCACCTACCACCCGTAAGTAAGTTTATTCAGCACTAAACCTTTTGATTGTTTCACTCAGTCACTGCAACTAAACAATTACAATCGCTCTGGAAAAACTGTTTACAAGCTGTCAATAAGAAGAGAAAATATTATATTAAAAGATTTTTCCTCAGCTTCTGATGCTACAGGGCATAGTGACACAATATGTCTTACCCAAATAGCAGGAAAAAAGCCCCTTCCAGGCTGAAATTTTAAACATCCTCTACATCAATAGTGTATACTTAAAAAATGTTCTCTCTCAACTCTGGGGTAAGTATTGGGCCTCCTTCCAATCCCTTTTAATTCCTAAAACATTTCACCTAAAACAAAGTCTTGTTTCCTGGATGTACACTGTAATCCAAATTGTGCCCCTCCAAAAACAGAGCACAACCACCTCCACCAAGCACTCGGAATGAAGCATACATTCCAAGTTGCTATTTTAATGCCATCTGACAAGGGTTTAGGCCCGAGTTTCCACATGTAACTGAGATCTCCACCCTTTTTTCTTTTGACCATTTCCCCCCTTGCTTATTTTTTTACCCTCCCTTGGGATAGCAAGCCCTCATCATCACCACCCTGATGAATGTGTTTGATACTGTGGACTAACGGTTAAAGAAAAGACAGTTACCTTTTCCATAACTGGTGTTCTTTGAGATGTGTTACTCATGTCCATCCCATGTAAGGTGTGTGTGCTCACCATATGCCCCGGTGCTGAAAGTTTTTCCCTCAGTGGTATCTGTAAAGGACAGCTCAGGTTTTGGAATCTCCCTAACATCCTCAGCCATGAAGACTGAAGCAAAGAATTCATTTAGTTTCTCCGCAATGACTTTATCGTCTTTCGGTGCTCCCTTTTTATCTCCATCGTCCAGGGGCCCCACTGGTTGTTTAGCAGGCTTCCTGCTTCTGATGTACTTAAAAAACATTTTGTTATTAACTTTGGAGTTTTTGGCTAGCTGTTCTTCAAACTCCTCTTTGGCTTTTCTTATTACATTTTTTTACACTTAATTTGGCAGTGTTTATGCTCCTTTATATTTACCTCACTAGGATTTGACTTCCACTTTTTAAAGGGGGTTGGACTAGATGACCTCCTGAGGTCTCTTCCAACCCTAATATTCTATGATACTATGATTGTGTCACCACCTGCCTTTCAACCTTGGGTGCCTCACAATACTTTGCTGTTGTATCTCTCAACTTGGGTCACTCACAATCAGCCTGCCAGCATGCAGATCACACCCTGAGTATCTATATATATCCACAGCCCTGATCCAGAAACTCTGACCCTAGCAGCCTGTCAGCGACACTCTTGTCACACTCTGGCTTCCAGCAGCCTCGGTTACTACCTGCCAGGTAACCCCAACACACTCCCAGTCCTGAGTTTTCCAAAAAACATGTTCTGCAGTGTCCAGCCCTCTCCTGGACAGTTCAGATAATAGAGGGCTGTTGCCCTTATAAGGGGTCAATATACAACAGTTTGCTACTTTAACTGGAGTTACCAAACAATTCAGTTTAAACACAACACTGGATTAGTTTTGATTAAAAAATAAAACAAGTTTATTTAACTACAAAGAGATTTTGAGTACACATAAGGTATTAAGTCAGAAATGTTTAAGAGAGAAATAAAGATAGAATGCTGTTTAGTAACTAAAACATAATAAACTAGGCTTGGTTCAAGGTAAAATCCTTGCCACATATCCCAGTAACATTGCTGACCAACTTCTCAGGTCAGGATTCCTCCTCCCCCTGCCCCAAAGTCAAAGGCTTGGTTCCTTTGTCTTCTTAGGTGAGACAGAAAGACAGAAAGAAAGAGAATACTTGGGGTGTTTTTGTTCTCCACTATTATAGTCCCTTGAAATGCATTTTCCTGTGGATTACCCCTAAATAGAGTTCCTTCCCACCGTGAGGGCATGGAGTCTTGTGGTGAAAGAGGTTCTATGCTGTCTGCATAAATGCAGCTCGTTCTGTTCCTGAACCCCTCTTTTGCCAAAGAATGGTCACTTGACTGGTGATTGCCAGTTGACTTTGATGACACCTGGGCAGAGGCATCAGCTTGTCCTTTGTCTTTGAGAAACAGGTTTACTTCCTACCCAGACTTGTAAACACATTTCAGTCATAATTTCAGTTTACATTCTTAACTTTACATATAATGTTGCTACACAAATTTCACCATGATATTACTGACCAGTAAGTTATTAGTTTTCAAATGATACCTCACAAGGCATATTTTGTAAAAAAATATTACAATAGTGTGTAGGGTGTGACTACAGGGGTAAATTTGTTCACAACCGGTTTGAGTTTATCAACTAGTTTCTCAAAGGGAACCACTGGACAGATGGCAGCCAGGAAGGTTCTGTCACTACCAAGCTGGGCTGGAATCAAATAGGCAACCTAGAAGTGAAAGTTAATATCCCATGACCAACCCCTGAACGACCAGGGTGGTTTTTGGTTATTCCTTCCAAAATTACTCTGATTCTCTTTGTTACTTTTTGCTAAAAGTAACAATCTCAATTGAAAGATCAGAGCTTAACCATAAACAACATTTTAAAGAACAAAAACAATAATTTAACATCTTAATCCAGCTTCAGTCCTTCATACTCAGTTTGTCATTAACTTGTTTATAATAGGCCAGTTGTTTTTAGTCTCTCCATTCTGGAAGCCCTGCCAGCTTGTATGGTGGGTCTCAGCTTCTCCTGTGTGTCCCTTCTTTTCCCCTTGGTGCTCTGTTGTGACAGAGGGGAGGGGGAAGCAAGGAAGGGGGACCTGGACCCTCCTACTCCACTGGATCCTGATGCAGGGTCCTAAAGAGGGGTTGCAGTATCCAGACCAGCCATTGGTCCACCCCAAGTTACACTCCTGTATGGGTTGCTTCCTACTGGGCTGGAGCTCCTCCCTTTGGGGCACAGTCATAGTCTTAGGGCAGGTCTACACTAAGGGCGGGGGTCGAACTAGGGTACGCAAGTTCAGCTACGTGAATAGCATAGCTGAACTCAAAGTACCCTAGTTCGAACCATAGGCAGCAGGTTTGTATAATTTTTGGTGGGGCCCAAAATGGTGGTGCTCCCGCCCTGTAAGCCGATATAAAATGAAGCTACAACGCGTCAGTGCCACAAGATTACAAGGGTCAATTAAAAGTGGAAAGTCAGAAGCAGCACTTGCCTACTTCAATATACAGTATTATATTTTGTTGCACCTGTTGTGATGAAGTGGGAATGTTCTTAATATTTTCTCTGAATACTGTGTGGGTGCCTCAGTTTCCCCTGCAAGATGCCAACTGAAGGTGTTGGGGACAAAGAGATCAGGTGGCCTCCTTGTCCGGAAGAGACACAGAGGCCAGAGGAGGGAGTGTCAGTTTGGAGCTGGCTGGGGAAATGGGGAGAGACCCAGAACTTGGTTCTGGGCTCCCCACCCCGCAAGATGGACCTGACCGAGGGGTTCTGTTTTCTGTACCAACAAGCTCTGTTTAAACTGTGTTCCCGTCATCTAATAAACCTTCTGTTTTACAGTCTGGCTGAGAGTCACATCTGACTGCGGAGTTGGGGTGCAGGGACCTCTGGCTGCCCCAGGACCCCGCCTGGGCGGACTCACTGCGGAAAGTGCATGGTGTGGAAGGGCATGCTGAATGCTCTGAGGTCAGACCCAGGAAGGTGTAAGCTTCTTGCCCTGGAGACAGTCTGCTCAGAGAGGAGGCTCCCCCAGAGTCCTGACTGGCTTTGAAGGAGTGGTTCCAGAGCATCCCAGCATCCCCTTCCACCCCATGCACTTCCCAGAAGTCCGCACAGGCACTAACACTCCCTCCTCTGGCCTTTGTCAAGAAGGCTAACAGCATTTTGGGCTGTATAAGTAGGGGCATTGCCAGCAGATCGAGGGACATGATCATTCTCCTCTATTCAACATTGGTGAGGCCTCATCTAGAGTACTACGTGCAGTTTTGGGCCCCACATTGCCAGAAGGATGTGGAAAAATTGGAAAATCCAGTGGAGGGCAACAAAAATGATTAGGGGGCTGGAGCACATGACTTCTGAGGAGAGGCTGAGGCAACTGGGATGGTTTAGTCTGCAGAAGAGAAGAATGAGGGAGGATTTGATAGCTGCTTTCAACTACCTGATAGGGGGTTACAAAGAGGATGGATCTAGACTGTTCTCAGTGGTGGCAGAGGACAGAACAAGGAGCAATGGTCTCAAGTTGCAGTGGGGGAGGTTTAGGTTGGATATTAAGAAAAACATTTTCACTAGGAGGGTGGTGAAACACTGGAATGGGTTACCTAGGGAGGTGGTGGAATCTCCTTCCTTAGAGGTTTTTAAGGCCCGGCTTGACAAAGCCCTGGCTGGGATGATTTAGTTGGGAATTGGTCCTGCTTTGAGCATGAGGTTGGACTAGATGACCTCCTGAGGCCCCTTCCAACCCTGATATTCTGTGATACTCTAAACTGACCACCAAATTTAAGTTGCGTGTTTTTCCCATCAGCTGAGGACTCTGGGGCAGGGCTGGGGATAAGGAACTTGGGGTGCAGACAGGCTGCCCCAGGGCTAGGGCCAAAGAGGACTCCCCTCCACCCTCCCTGGCAGCAGCAAGCTCCAGGGGAGGGACCCCTCCTCTCCCCCGCAGTTCACTGCACATGCTCCTACGGTCCCTCTCAGGTCCAGAAAGCCCACTCACCTCCCCTATGGTGGGTACCGAGGTGGGAGGTTGCCATCACATGTGACCTCCCCTGCTGCCACCCCTCACCATAGCCTCACTGGGGATGGGGCTGCCCCTTGCCCAGCATGGTGCAGGAGTGGGGACTGCAGGGTGGTAGCTGGGGAGGGGCACAGTATCACAAAATTCACCCAAGCCCCAGCTGCACAGGTCTAGGAAGCTCCCCTCCCCAGTGGTGTAGCCAGGTTCTAACATCAGGGGGAGCGAACTCGTAAAAAAAGATGCCAGCCAACATATCCAATTACTAATCAGGTAGTTCTATAACAGGCTATAACAGGCTGCCCTGGACCCCATCACCCCCTGAAGCACAAGGTAGGGGTAGGAACCACCATGTTGTGCAACAAACACTTGACAAAATTACTGGACTTAGTGATGGACAATGCGGGCAGGTGGGTATTATGTCATTCAATCATTCAACCCATAAAATTGCACACATTTTGCCTCAGTGAAATTAAATATCCAGAGAATTACTGGGCCTGTGATGATGATGACCAGGGCTTGCTCACCTGTGGCTCCCGCTCCCTGTGCTGTGGAGGCACAGCCAGGCAGGTCTGCATCTGCAGGCAGGCACCCTGCCTCAGGTGCAGCTCCCGTGGGCCCTGATAGCCACTAGACTGGGAGCCTCCCGGCCAATGGAATGGGCTGGGCTGGGGGGCGGAAGGCAAAGGGGGAGATTGTAGGGAGCTTTGGAGGAGGGGAGGCAGTGGGGGAGGGGAGTGGGCTGGCACAAAGGGGAGGGCTCTCTGGAGAGGAGTGACAGGGGTCATTGGGAGTCTCTCGAGGGGGCAGAGGGTTGTGTGGGTCTCTGTGGGGCAGGAGGCTGTGATGGGCGGAGCCAGCTGCAACCTGGGTCTGCTCTGCGGGGGGTGTTGCTATAGTCCCCTCAGGAAGCTCCCCCCATCCTGTGTATTTTATACCAGCCCCGGGGTGCCCATTGCTGCTCCTTTCCCCGCCCATGGCTCCATCTGTCTGTCCCCACAACCCCCCAGCTGTGTCCGTCTGTCTGTCCTCACAACTCCCCTGGCTGTGTCCTTGTGTCTGTCTGTCCCACAACCCCCAGCTGTATCTGGCTGGCTGCCCCACCACCCCCGGCTGTGTCTGTGTGTCCCACAACCCCCCAGCTGTGTCTGTTTGTCTCCCCCCCCCCAGCTGTGTGTGTCTGTCCCACAACCCCCTGGCTGTGTCCTTGTGTCTGTCTGTCCCACAACCCCCCGGCTGTGTCTGGCTGGCTGCCCCCACCACCCCAGCTGTGTCTGGCTGTCCCCGTGTGTGTCTGTCCCACAACCCCCTGGCTGTGTCTGTCTGTCCCCACCAACCCCCCCTCCCCGGCCGTGTCCATGTGTCTGGCTGCCCCCACAGCTCACCGGCTGAGTCTGTCTGATAGGGACAGACCCTGCTGCTCACAATGCTCAGGGCTCAGACGCTGCCGGTGGCTCGCTCCCCCTCCCTGCTGTGGAGGCGCGGCCAGGCAGCTCCGGCACCGCCCCCGGCAGCTCCCATTGGCTGGGGTTCCCGGCCAATGGGCTGTGAGCCCAGTCGCTGCTGGAGCCTCTCCCGGGAGCTGCCGCTGCACTGAGAGCGCCCGGCATTGCGACGCGGGGACCCCCAAAGCACAGGGCCTGGGGCCCAAACATTGGTGGAGCTGGGCCCAGCTTCTGGATTATTGGTGGGGCCTGGGCCCCACGGGCCCATAGAACTCGCCGCCTATGGTTCGAACTACTTACCCGTCCAGACGCTGCGGGATCGAAGTCCGCGGCTCCAAGGTCGACTCCGCCACCGCCGTTTGCAGTGGTGGAGTACCGGAGTCGACTGGAGCGCGCGGGGAGTTCGAATTATCGCGTCCAGATTAGACGCGATAGTTCGAACTCCGAGAAGTCAAACTCACCGCGTCGACCCGGCAGGTAAGTGTAGACTAGCCCTTAGTAGTAGCAGTTTAGTCTGCCTAGGGTTGTAGGTGTAACGTCCTGCTCTTTAGGATCTCTTGTGGGTTCGCACCTCTGAAGGTGGGGAGATCCGGGTCAATGCTTCTGAAGCAATATTACTAATGCCGTAGTCACTCTGCCCATGCCCCAGGTGTCAACCTCGCTTCCTGGTGCAGCCTGTATCTTCTTCCATTCTTTCCCCTGGGCTGCCAGTGCCCTGTTAAATTGTCCCTCCATCTGGAACAGCGTTTCTCAACCCACAGCGGCTCAATCATCACACAGCTGTGGCCATGTGACATTTATGCATTGTGTGAATGCAGCCCACATAACACAGAGAGCTGCAGCCCACAATGGTAAATAGGTTGAAACCACTGATCTGGAGCATGCCCCGCAATTGCGGGGCGGGAGGGGGGGCTCCCAAGCCCAGTATTGCATGAATTCACATCCATGATTTTAATAATCAGTCATTCAATTCCCTATCTTATGTTGGCTGCTCTCTCAATTCTTCATCATCCTGCTGCATCAACCACATTTAAGGTGAACACAAAAAACAAATGCATTTTCTCTAGTTTCCTCAGAGCACCATGTGCTCCCACACGTTGCATATTCTTTATCTCTAGTGCTATTCAATCTCAGAAAATTTACTCCTTTGCCGTAACAGACCTTAGGGCAGCATTGTTCCACCTCAACAGTGCAAAGATGTCCTAAACCAGATGCATCTGACCACTCCCTGCAGTCAGAATAGCAAGCACAACCAGAGAAAATGGGGCATGACCACACATTTCTGTGCCTTCCTGATCCCTGGCTTCAATAACAGCCCACTGGGGCCAGTAGTAGGTGATACAAATTACAGCTTCTATCAGGCCACAATAACTTGTGCCTGAAGATCGACCTGGAGCAGAATGTCTGCAGGAGTGGGGCATGCAAAAATACTTTTGCCTGTCCTGTGAGTTATATCCCATGGTGCTCTGCGAGTCTTTGAATCAGGATCTTAGAGAGGACCTGAAATGTCAAGCTCTCTAACTACCCCTTCCAATCACTTGTGTGAGGTGCAGGAAGTACTAATGCAAGGGATCTCCAACATCTGTCAGTGTAAAACTGCCCATTTTTCACACACTTTTCCATGGTTCTCAGATTTCAGTCCATTTGTTTCAGTGGAGAATTAACGGGAGTGATATGAGTCTGTGTCACAGCTTTATATATCATTGAAGAGCGTTACAAGGTCCCTCATGCTTCAGATAACTCAAAATGTATTTATCCTTATCTGGAATGTTCACTGAGTGTTCTCCTTGGCTTTCATCTCTGCACTGACGCATTTTATGTTAAACTGATGGATTGGGCTAATTTGAGATGAACAGAGGAAGATCATTTAGGAGAAAACTGGGACCTCTACAGTCTAGAGCAGGGGTCGGCAACCTATGGCATGCGCGCCAAAGGTGGCACGCGAGCCGATTTTGTGTGGCACGTGGCTGCCAGCCGGTGTCCCAACCACCAGCCCCACTCAACCCACTGCCAGCTGAGTGAACAGAACCCCAGGCTGGCAGGAGGCTGAGCGGGGCCAGCGGCCGGGACTCCAGACCGGCAGCAGGCACCCCCCCTCACCTCACTCGGATTCTGCGGCTCTCGGAAGTGTGAGACACCGCCCCTCCCCCCCCTCCTGCTGCCTCAGCACTCTGCAGGGGAGGGGCTGTGTGCGCAGCAGCCCGGCGGTGTGTTTTGCCTCCACATGGAGCCAGCATCTGACTGGCATGGGCATGGTAGGGGGAGTCCCGGGGGGCAGTTAAGGAGCAGGGGGAGAGTTGGATGGGTCAGGAGTTCTGGGGGTCCTGTCAGGGGGCATGGAGTGGTTGGATGGGGCATGGGAGTCCCGGGGGTCTGTCTGGGGGCGGGGGTGTGGATAAGGGTTGGGGCAGGTAGGAGGTAGAGTCCTAGGGGGGTAGTTGGGGGGGTCTCAGGAGGGGGCAGTCAGGGGACAAGGAACGGGGGGGAGGTTTGGGGGTTCTGACGGGGGCAGTCAGGGTGGGAAGTGGGAGGGAGTGGATGGGGCGGGGCTAGGGCAGGGCTCTCCCCTCTTTTGATTGAAATATAGTAACCCTAGGCGAGGGAGAAGCCAGGGGGGCATGGGGGCTGGCGCCCACATACATCCACTGTGGCCTGCAGAAGCCCCCGGGGGGGTGCCAGGTCGCAGCCTGGGCAGGAGGGGCGGGGGAGCATGGCTGGGCCCTGCTAGCAGGCTCTGGGAGGTAGTTTGGGTATGGGATGGGGAGGAGGTGCATGCTCTGGGAGGGTGTGGGGGGTGCAGCACTTACCTGGGGCTCCTAGGCAGGACGAGCTGTGCCTCCGTGTGCCGCTACCCCCAGGCACTGCCACCGCAGCTTCCTACTGGCCACAGGGGCGCTTGGGGCAGGACACAGACCTATCCCATCCAGGGGCTTCAGGGAGGAGCCGGCAGCCACGTGGAGCAAGCAGGCAGGAAGCTGCTCAGCTCCACTGCGCTGGTGAGTGGGGGGCCCCCGGGCTGTTTTAAATCCCCTGTGGGAGGCGCGGGGGTGGGAGGAGCACCCAGGGGCAGAAGGCGGGGCCGAGGGAGAGACCTGACCTCAGACATGGCTGGAGCCGGGCCCCAGGCCAGGAATATTCCTGGTGCCCAGGCACCACGGGCCCATAGAACTCGCTGCCCATGCCTGGGTTAGTGTTCTTCTAACAGTTGTGTCAGGTGCAGGGTACCATCCTGGCAAATGTAGTCAATAAATGTTTGTCAAGTCTCAAAGGAAATTAAATCCTTGTCTTTTCTGTTAGTTTCCTTTTATTCTGACAAACCTTGCTATTTGAAATAACAAACTTCAAAATCTATAAAGACCTTTCATAGAGCAAACCGATTTCTAACAAATAGCTTTTCACCCTATATCCACGCCTTGAGGTGACTGATTTCACTAGGTCTAGAACAGGGGTCGGTAACCTTTCAGAAGTGGGGTGCCGAGTCTTCATTTGTTCACTCTGATTTAAGAATCAGAGGGGTAGCCGTGTTAGTCTGGATCTGTAAAAGCAGCAAAGAGTCCTGTGGCACCTTATAGACTAACAGACGTTTTGGAGCATGAGCTTTCGTGGGTGAATACCCACTTCATCGGATGCTGATTTAAGGTTTTGCGTGCCAGTGATACATTTTAACATTTTTAGAAGGTCTTTCTATAAGTCTATAATATATAATTAAACTATTATTGTATATCAAGTAAATATGGTTTTTAAAATATTTAAGAAGCTTCATTTAAAATTAAATTAAAATGCAGAGCCCCCCGGACCAGTGGCCAGGACCTGGGCAGTGTGAGTGCCACTGAAAATCAGCTCGTGTGCCGCCTTCGGCACACATGCCATAGGTTGCCTACCCCTGGTCTAGAATTAAGTAGGATCAGGCCTGGACAGTAAACTTCCAAAGAAAACCTAGGCGGCTGCACAAAAGTGGTGATAATCAATTAGTAGGAGTTGCTCTTTCCTTTGTGTGTGCATTGAACCAATGCTCTAGTATATTGTTATATCTGAATTGTGTAAAATCAGGTTTTGTCCATGTAGATCCTGCTAGCATGAACTAAAAGGTAGCTAGTTTTCTTTAACACAGGCCTGTTTCAAACAGGACACCATTAGTGCAAACTAGGGATCTTTTAGTTAACACTAACAGAGTCTACATGAGGCAGTTACAGTACAACACTTTAGTGCATGCTGCAACTCATCCCCTCCATCCCAGTACTGCAGGGCCATGTAGATAAGCCCTTTATCCATATAAATTTACGTTATTTAAACTTAGTGCAGCTCTCAGCGAGATGAGCTTTAAAAACTTCACCTCCCAGATAAATTGGAACAAGATGAATCAATATAGGGATACTTCCAAGCAATGGCTGATAAGTCCTAATGTACAGTGTGTGGAATACTGGTAACGTGCATGTGATCTTTGGAGCCAGCTATTTACACACCAGACAAGAGGCACTGGAGTACTAGGTTGTGTGGAACACTCAGGGAGGATTTCTAAAATGGCTTTAAAAAGGAAACGCCCTTGAAAGTGAGGCAGAAAAATAACTTTAGTTACTTGCATTACATAGCTACACTTCAGCCAGGTTAAACCCTACAGAATATTTCTGTAACTTAAATATTTGACCTGACAATACAAGTCCAGTTATGTTTGTCCTGCTGATTCTGATGAGAATTTTATACTTTACATGTGAATTAGTTATTTATAAGCTTTTGTGCATAAATGTTGAATTTATCTGGTACTATTTCCATGAAATTTTTTGAATATATATCCTAAAAAGTTAATGGAAACAAACTGGTCAACATAGTGATAGTTTTCTGAAGATTTAAATGAAAATGCCAGAGACATTTTTTGATTGAGTAGCAACAAAAATACTATCACAGTCTATAAACGAGTGAAGACAGAGGGCTAGATTCACAAAAGGACTTAGGTGCCTAACTGGCACTTTAGGTGCCTAAATCCAAGAAGCACACTCCATTGGGATACACAGCTCACCTACTGGAAAAGGTTCGGAAAAGGGCAACAAAAATGATTAGGGGTATAGAACGGCTTCTGTATTAGGAGAGATTAATAAGACTAGGACTTTTCAGCTTGGAAAAGAGACGGCTAAGGGGAGATATGATTGAGGTCTATAAAATCATGACTGGTGTAGAGAAAGTAGATAAGTGTTGTTTACTACTTCTCATAACACAACAACTAGGGGTCACCAAATGAAATTAATAGGCATCAGGTTTAAAACAAATAAAAGGAAGTATTTCTTCACACAACGCACAGTCACCTGTGGAACTCTTTGCCAGACGATGTTGTGAAAGCCAAGACCATAACAGGGTTCAAAAAAGAACTAGATAAATTCATGGAGGATAGGGTCCATCAATGGCTATTAGCTAGGATGGACAGGAATGGTGTCCCTAGCCTCTGTTTGCCAGAAGCTGGGAATGAGCGACAGGGGATGGATCACTTGATGATTACCTGTTCTGTTCATTCCTTCTGGGGCACCTGGCACTGGACATTGTCGGAAGGCAGGATCCTGAGTTAGATGGACTTTTGGTCTGACCCAGTAGGGCCGTTCTTATGTTCTTTACTCAGCTGCCACCGAACCCTGCAGATGCCTAAACTTGCTTGGCACCTAAGTGTTTGCAATAAAAGTTCCCTAGGCAACTATGTTTCTAGCTCTGTGCTGGCTGTCCATGCATTGCAGCCATATGACAGGCATCCAGATGCCTAAGCCCCCCAAACTGATTCACAAATGGGGAAAGATAAAAGCATTCCTCTACCTAACTTGCCTGAAGGCGTTCTGAGCATGCCTACCAGATTGGGCCCCTACAGGCAAGCATACACAGAACTTTGTGGGGAGAGCAGGACCACCTCCCTCATGACTCAAGCCCAGTGGTTAGGATACTCACCCGGGATGTGGGAGACACCTAGTTCAACTCTCTCCCTGAGAGGGAGAAGGGGTTTGTCACCTCTCAAGTGAGTGCCTTAGCCACAGGGTTATGAGACATTCTAATATGGGGCTCCCTCAGTTTCTTCTGTTGACTCTGTTCAATTGTGAATAAACAATGACATAATCCTGAGGGCATTCTGTGCCAAAAAATTAAAAATTTGCACACCATATTTTAAAATTCTACAAAATTCTGCAAACTTTATTTGCCAAATAAATGTGGAGGCTCCAGCATGGCATTGGGGAGCACAGGCCACTTGCTGCACAGCTGTTGAAGATCACTGTGCAGCTCCCCCCGGGACGCGGACTCAGTGGTGAGGTTGCACCAACCCTTGTAGTAGGAGGATTTTATGATTGTATTTTATATAATTTAGAATGAAGGATAAAGAATAATAATGTAGCATGTATTAAATGTATTGGTGTATGATTTGATCATATCCTACCAGCCACCCTTTTTGAATAACAGAAAGGAATGGCCTAATGGGCCAATGGATAGAGATACATCAGCCAGAATCTGTGTCTGGACTGATTTCAAGGCAGTAACAGACCTTTGAGGGTCACCAATTTGTTGTAGGTTTAGCATTTTAAAATAAGTAAAAGAATGCCATAATTGTTTTATTTTGCATTGCAATTTGATGTTCCTGTTCAAATTAATTCTGTTTTGTGTGTGAATAGGAAATGTATGTTAAGAGAAGTGTGAAAGCCATCGCTGAACCAGATGTATGAAGGAGGAACCGGAGACAGATGCAAGGGTGCCAGGAGGCTGAAACACGCCCCTATTGAAATGTCAGAGGAGGGCAGATTGATGACTCTAAAGGTAAGACAGGCACCTATCAATGGGGACAAGAGAGCTGTGATCAAAACCAGCATGGGATAACAGCATAAGGAATGGGCCTGTCCCAGAAACACCCCAGGTTTTGCCCCTCTATGCCAGGTGCACCAAGTGTGGGCAGGCAGGCTCAGCAAGGCAAGATCCTAGTGTGGAGGAGCTTAGAGTGGGGGGATCCAGTATGGGTTGAGACAGTTCTGTGTGGGGCAATCTGGGTGCGGGCGGCTCAGTGGGGGATCCAGCTATGAGGGGGGATCTGGATGCACAGAGGCTTGTTGGCGGGTTCTGGGTACAACAGTAATGGGACTCTGCAGGGGGGTCCAGGTGAAGGTGTTTTTTTGAAAATGGTTTTGTTTTGCCCATGGCTAATTCTCCTATTAATGTTAACTGGATTTGCACTGATGCTGTTATGTGAGATTATACCCGCAACACCTGTTTAATGAGAACTGTGGTTTTATTAGATTCACAGACTATTAACTTTATTCATAATTTTTATAAACACCATGTTGCTTACAAAAACAATGACTGTCTGAAAATGTGAGACGTGAAATATCAGCTGGCAAAGCTAGCAATTCAGAGATCATATGGCTGCTGGCATAAGGGGAAACTTACAACACTAAATAAAACCACCTCTTTCTATGCTCCTTGAACAAGAAATGATAAAAGTAGTTTTAAAGTTCATAGACTGAATTTACATTAACTTATGCAGTCAAACTCACTGGAGTAACGGATGGACTAGAAACAACACAAAGCAAAATGGTCATTTTGCTATATTACTTTCTTTGTTATGTTCTAATTCAATAATTTCCTAACAACAGATTACAATGCCGAAAGAAAGAAAATATTAAAACCAAATATTTAACACATTTATTTAAAGACCACCACCTTTAAAGCTGAGGAGCCCTTAACTGCTAAGCTAGGGAAGGTATATTTGGAGTTTTACCTTGTCCTCCTATTTCTAGAAGTAGAGCAATACTCTGATTCCTAAATAAATAACATAACCAAGTTATGGTTCCATAAACATAAGGAAAGTGAATGAGATTACGTACAATGTATTTTCAGCTTCTTTAGATGGGATTAAAGCAAGAAAGAAAGAGAGAGAGAGAGAGACATTTAACAATATCATACCACCATTCTTAACATACTTGTATCACATCTCCTTATGGCTCACTTATGCTTTTAATTTACAGTAGATTTTACCATCAGTAGGATTGCTTTTCCAGGTCTCGTTTTCAATGCTGCAAAATTATGACTAAATTGGTTTGCCCTTTTACAAATGGGGGCCTTAGGATTTATAAAGTAGAAATGTCTATAACTATCCCTTTAAAGGTGTTTCCAATGGCTTCTGAGAATACCTGCAATACTTTTTTCATGGTCCATTTGAAGTACTGCTTTTTTAGCACTTTGTTAACATTCTTAATCAAAGACAAATTATATCTCCAGAGAGTTGGATCCTTAGTGAGAAATTTTTTAGGTATGTTTCCTTGGAGAGGGTCTCTGCAATGATAAGTAATTGCAATGTCCCTGGAAACTTCTAGGCTGCCTCCATAGGCCTTTAGAACAGAGTGGACCGAAGTCTGAATCACTTTCCTTGGATCAACTATCATTTTCCTAGGACTGAAGGCCCATGGTCTATCAGGCTCTTTATAAATATGCTGGAGTATGTTGACCCCTGGTACAGCACTCCAGGATGAAATGTTGAATGCCTCATTCGAAGAATATACAGTTTTAGGGAAGATGTGGTTCTCAAAGAGGAAAATGCCAGTCCCTGGATTTTGCTCCTGAAGGCTGCTCATCATTGTTTTCCAGTCCAGGTGTTTAATGGGCAGAATAATTTCATCAATATCATTAAGAAGCACAAACTTGCTCCTGTACATGTTGCGGTAAACACAATCATTTAGAGCAGTGATTTGTCCATAGTAGCCAATGTCTTTGGTATCCATAGAAAAATGCCAGTAAGAAGAAACGTTGAAGTATGAAGTAATTGGCCAGGGAATTATCTCAACAGTTCCTTCTGCAATATAAAATTCCAAGGCTTTCTCCATCAATTGGCTGCAGCTGTTCTTATAGATAACAACTTTCTGTGCCCCAAGAATTTTATACATCTCAATGCTCTGTATGAATTGTAAGACATTGTTGTAATTTCCAAACATGGTAGAGATGCACACAGTGAATTCAACAGAAAGGGTCTTGTCATCACGGTTTTTTATTTCAAACCTTGGTAGCCGGACAATATTTCCTTTAGAGGACCAATGAATTGACACATAGTTTGGATCACAGTTTTGGGGCTCCACACAAAGTAAATCTGCTGTACCATAAGGGAATCCAAATAGATCTGAATGAACATCTATTGCTGCCCTTTCCACAGATACCTTGCCATCAGATTGACAACAAAACCAGCAATAAAGATCTCTTACTTCATTATGGTGTACAATCCCAATTACACGAGTGAGGTTTATTTGTCTTTTGTCAAAGTATGGTGCTATTATAAATGTTTTATTATATTTTAATGCTGTGATTGTATCCCTGGCAATCTCACCTTGACAGAGGTCAATCGGCCCTGTCGACTTTGATGGGAAAGAGTTTTGTGTTACCCAATAGTACAAGAGGGAGTACAGAATCAGTACGAAAAGGACCATCACAAAAAAAAAGATTCTTCCATAGCAAGACATTTCTGCATTTAAGTTCTAGGTAAGTGTCTATGAGAGAAATGGGTTAAAGTTAGAATGAACATTACCATTTAAAAGTAGAAAGTAAAAGTAGATATCGGTAATTACTTTACCAGTTAAAAGTAGGAAATATTTAAACTGAAAGCTAATCTACTCCTGCACCTACATAGCATAATCATTCCTGGTTTTTTTTTTTTTTGTAAGTTGTTCCTCCTCCTCAGAGTTAGATACCAATTACTGATTAGTTATGTTTTCCATCCTCTACTTCCACCTTCAATCCTCATCCCCTCTCTTGGACATGCTTTGTGTGGAATTTTTCTATTTTCTCCCTAGACTCTGCACTTGGTAATTGGCCAGGAAATAAAGGTACCTACTCCTCTAATACAGACATTTCACATTAAACATTTGAAACCAGCCTTAAATGTATAACATTGTAAATTCTGCCTGCTGTTGTTCCGTGGCTTTTGGTGGTTTTGCTCCCTGATACAGGGTGAACATTTGCATTTATTCTAACTTAAATATTAGAAAGGAGACCACAAAAAATAGATTAGAAAAGGAGAGAACCACTGTCAAGTGAGTTTCCCTTCATCCTTCCCAGATTTATTTTTTAACTGAAACCCTCTGGAGTAAGTGCTATGTTAAAAAAACCCAAAAAATCTCTTACTAAATATGAGTTACAAGCAGCAAAGAGTCTTGTGGCACCTTATAGACTAACAGACGTTTTGGAGCATGAGCTTTTGTGGGTGAATACCCACTTCGTCGGATGAAGTGGGTATTCAACCACAAAAGCTCATGCTCCTAAACGTCTGTTAGTCTATAAGGTGCCACAAGACTCTCTGCTGCTTTTACAGATCCAGACTAACACGGCTACCCCTCTGATACATGAGTTACAAGTTTCCTCACAAGTTAGATATTTTCTTAAGTTATCTAGAGTAGGGATGTAATATAGTAAACGGTTAACTGGTAAGCATTAGCCTTACCAGTTAACCCAGGCTAACACTTAACCCCCAACCCCGGGCAGGCCGGAGCAGCCCCAGCCCCGTGGGACTCGATGGACAGCCAACCCCAGCCACAGCCTTGGGCTGCACTGGCCGGAGCAGCAGCCCCGGGCCGTGGCAGCCGGCCCCAGGAACAGCCTCAGTCCTGCTGACCAGGGCAGCCCCCGCCCCTCTCCCTTTAATCGGCTGACCGATTAAACAATATAATTTTAATTGTTTAACTAGTGTGACAAAGTTCCTCCTCTACCTTGGTGGGTCCTGCGCTTATTGGCGGATTTGCTCGCCTCAGAGATTCACCAGGTGGGTCAGGAAACAGCCCAGAGACCTTTCCCTCTGGTAGGGGCCACAATCCAGGCCAATTCCTCCTGTGTCTGATCAGGAGTTGGGAGGTTTGGGGGGAACTCGGGCCCACCCTCTACTCCAGGTTCCAGCCCAGGGCCCTGTGGACTGCAGCTGTCTAGAGTGCCTCCTGGTACAGCTGCGCAACAGCTACAACTCCCTGGGCTACTTCCCCACGGCCTCCTCTCAACACCTTCTTTATCCTCAGCTCCCCAGGGAAAAGGGATCTACTTAAACAGGGACTAACAATCTGCCTTCTAACACTCTCCTGTAGCCATCTGGCCTGACCTTGTCACACTGGTTAACCTTTTTAACGATATTTACATCCCTAATCTAGAGTAGTTTATTTTAGAGCCTGAGCATCTACACAGCAGTTAAATAGCCCCTTAGCCCAAGCATTGCAAACCCGTCAGCTGGCATGGACCAGCCACAGGTTTGTAATTACAGCGGCGACATATCCTCAGAGTACATTTCCCAGACCCGAAGAAGAGCTATTTGTAAAATCAAAAATTTACAAAAATCTTTTACTCTGAATTTTAGACTCTAATTTCTTCAGATTAACCAAGTCTACTAACCTTATGTCCAAAAATTATTTTGAATCTGACTTGTTTGAGAGGACCTCATCCATTTTGCTCTTTTGGACACTAAGCAGTTGATCACCTGACTTGTCTCTAATGAGCTTCTCTAAATATTACTGAACCTGAAGTTCTTCCTGTTGCAGAAGAGGCATTGCTGTTCATGGAAATCTGCCTGTAAGAAATGGCCAATTACTTTATTGATGAATTCCCTTTTCAAGGAAATTGGATGAGCTAAGCATAGATTAATTAAAGGATTAATGAATCACATCCTTGCTCTCCTAACACCATGTTCAAAGATCCGTAATTAAGAGTCTACTGCAGGAAAATAAGCCAACCTGAAAAGAAGGTGCAAGTGTGAGATCAGTGACTGAAGAGAAAACTGGCCGAAGGAAAAGTTTGAAATATGGTTACAGTGTAAGTGAAAATGACTCCATACTCTTATGCTGCTGCTGTACACAAGGTATTGTATCTGAACGGGAACTAGGGATTTTTAACCAGTCCTTGACAACAAGGAGGACTGCAAATTAGTTTTCTTAGGTCTTATAGCCATGATATAAAAATGGTTTGGGCACATTTACATCTAAACATGTTTATGTTCACATTCACTGCCGCTATCATTTATAACAGTGCCTAGAAGTGTGCTACAGAAAATAAGAGATTTAATTTCTGCCCTAAAGATATTACTATCTAATTATTGATAAGACAATGAGTGAGAATAAGAGATAAAGGGGGTTATGAGAGAGAGGAAATGTAAGAGTTAAATCAATTACTTAGCTAGGTTATGTTTGTATCTTGATGGCACAATTAAATTTCTAAATGTAGATGGGGGTGGGGGGAAGAGGCAGAGAAAACGGGAAAGAGGATACCATTCCAGGGGAGGCTGGAAGGAGATGTGCGGTTGGTGGCTGGGGGAAAGGTAGAGACAAGGAATAGGAGGAGGAATGCTGGTGGCAGGGTGAAGTAAGTAACGTCGAAAATCAGCTGAGGACAATAAAGGCAAGCAAATTAAAACAAGTGGCAACATAATTGATATGCTATATCTAGAGACCTAAGACTAGTGTGATTATTGTCTTATCATTCCCATGCGTTCTCCTTATCTGGTTTTCTATAACCACCTGTTGTCTCTTGTCGTATACTTGGATTGTAAATTTTTAAGGGCAGAGATCATCTTTTTGTTACATGTCTGTACAGTGCCTGGCACAATGGAGTTCTGGTCTGTAACTACAGCTACTACTGTTATCACTATACAAATAAGTAATAAAAGGTGGTTGAGATGGAATCTGGGTCTAAGGGAGGTGTTTTCTTTGTTAGTTTTTTTTTTTTAAATAAAGAATTTGATAGATATTTTGGGTCATTTACAATAAGACATTGTGACCCAAGAACCTCTTCATGCTAACTGGCAAAGGTATGCAGAGGGGTTAAAAGAATCTCCCCGAGTGTGATATGAACATTCTAGTTCACCAAAGACGACAGGTCCCGGCTTCCAACTATCCCCAGGGGTGCTCAACCCCAAGCCACACTCCTACTCCACCCCTCCACCTCAATGCCCCACTCCAACTCTTCCTGCCCCTACTCCACCCCACCCCACCTCTTCCCACCGAGTTCAGCCTCCTCTCCCAGGGTGGAAGCCTCTATTTAATCATGTATCCAGTATTAAAATATTCCCAAACTGGGTCTCTTTTATAGCCGGCTGCCATTACAGGTTTTCCCTTCTAGTGAGAGAATGGTATGGTAGATCTCAAATCAATGAAGGCTACACTCAGAAAGACCTCAAGACTTCTGGAATATGTTGCTCAGTTTCACTTTTGTTTCTACTGTCTGGCCCTCCCTTCTCACATTTATCTCCAGACTTCTTCTCCTTGTCCAGATCTATTCCATCCCCAACAATCTTTGATTCATTGAACTTTTTGAAACTTTGCACTTTTAGAGAGCGGTAAGGGATTGACTCCGTGTACACAAATTTGCAGAGGGACAATAGGGTTGAGGTCTGTTATTTCTCACCTCTAAATTTATTTATTTTAAAACATTTTTGCATTAACAGGCATGTTATCTCTGGAGACACAAATCTACAGTTTGAGAACTGCAGAACTAAGTATCTCTGATGGTATCTTCTAGACTGAGCACTGAGTCCCACTGGGTAGATAGAAAGATTAACCTAAATAGTCGATACAGAAGCCCCTGGAACCTCATAAAATTGGGTCCCTAATCCATGAACTATTGGAACTCATTTACAAAACTTTTCTTAAACATTACATTAATATACTGTCTCATACTATAGAATTAGAATTTATAATCCCTATTCCATGATGAGATATCTTTGAGCTATAATGTATTTTAAATAAAACTATCTTTAGATCGGATTTTTTTGATCAAATGCTTTTTGAGGGGAAAAAACCTATTTAAATAAAAAAAAATCATTGATTTTTATTCACCTGGCCCTCCCCTGAGCACACACCCCCAGCGCCTCCTTCACACCACAGACCAGCTGATCCTCAGGATTAGGGGGTGGAAGAAAATGGGACGGGACAGAGGTGTACAGTACCCTCTGCATTGTACTCCAAAGGAGAAGGCTGGATATGATCCCTGGACATACACTGTAACTCCGAGCGCTGTAACTCTGCCAGTGTAGACATACCCTAAGACCTAGTCTACACTAGAAAATTAGGTCAGTTGGTTAAGGATGTGAAAAATCCACACCACTGAGTGGTGTTATTAAGCCAACTTAAGTTCCCATGCAGACAGTACTAGGTCAATTGAAGAATTCAGCCAACCTAGTCACCTCCTCTCAAGGAGGTGAATTACCTACACCCTCCCATTGGTATAGGTAGTGTCTACACCTGCACCGCTTCCCACAGCCCCCACTGGCCTGGAGCGGTGAACCGCGGCCAGAGGGAGCCATGATCGGCTGAATCTGCAGACACGGCAGGTAAACAAACCGTCCCATCCCACCAGGGTGCTTACCCTGGCAGACCACAGGCCAAAGGTTGTCGATCGTTTGTCTACACTGAAGTGCTACAGCAGAGCAGCTGTGCTACTAGAGCACTACTATAGCATTTTAAGTGTAGACAAGCCCTAACAGGAAGAAAAAAAAAAGCAGGGAGGAGAGGCTTTACCTGGAGGTATATCTCAAAGGTTTGCTTGAGTATATTTAGGAAGACAGAGGAGTCACCTTGGTACCCTTCACTGAAGAAGTAAAAGGACACTGATTTGGTTCATGAAAAAGGGGTCTCAACCAGGCTTGGTTGAAAATGCTGGAGAGAACTTTGAGTGAGACAAGTTTGGTTAGAAAAGAGAGTAACTTGTTAACTATCTTTGGTCTCTAAAAAGTGTGTTAGGATTTTGTTTTATATGTAACCATTTGTTTCCAATATTCTTACTCACTATTACTTGAATCTCTATTCTTTGATAATAACAGATATATTTATAATGAAAACTATAAGTGCTGTGATGTAAGGCAAAGTGATGGTTCTGAATTGAATCTTACAGAGTGGTGTGTACTGTTCCCTTGGGAATAGCAGGCCTGATAAGTTTGAGAGTTCAGAGGATAAAGGGCTGGACACTGCAGATAATGCTCCAAGGATTCAGGGTTGTGCGTGTTTGTTGCTACCTGTACAAAGAGAGCAAGATAGAGCAAGGTCTGTGGAGGACTCGAAGGCAGTGCTTGTGAGGCCAGATGCTGGTGGTTTCATGAAGCTGACAAACATCAGGCACAAACAAAACTGCTTCATGCTAACGGCAGGTAGTAGTGAGGTACCTAACAATCCTGGGTACCCCAGCAAGTGTCACAGACATCATCATTAGATTGTCTTGACATGTGTAAGTCACATCTTAATACAGAACTAACAATATTAAGCAACATATTATGTATTGACCATTTATTGTTATATCAATAACATTTTCTTTTCCCAAAAAATATTTAAACATAACCTTAACAGGAGCCCCACCAATAAATCCCCAGCCCCTGGTTCTTTGCCAGGCTTTGTTTCAGCAGTCTTGGCTCCTCCAGGTCCCCCTGATGCCCCCAAGCCCTTCAAATCTCCATAGAATCCCCCTAAAATCCCAGAAAAATTTCTTAGAAACCCCCAGAGAACCCTAGGAATCCTGAGAAACCCCAGAATTCTGAGTATATTGAGCCACTGATCATTCCATATAGACTCCATTACCCCCTTGGGGTTATCTTGGTGTATCTAATGCTTCCCTTTATGTCACAAGGAGATATGGGATTTCAATTGAAAGCACAGCTGAGTGAAGACAAACAATGAAGGGAGTGCCACATACTTTTTCTACACCTTCAGTTACAAAGAGTTTCATTCTTACAGGCTTCAGTTCTGGGCACTTTCCCTGGCCCTAGATGGTGGAGTGAAGAACAGATTCAGACCATTTCTTAAAGGGTCACATTTATGTAGGACCATTACAAACTGGCATATCCTAGACCTCATAATATTAATTTGCTAAAATGTACCTGTCCTTTGCTCTAGGTTCATGTCAACATACAATAAATACATGCCACAATGATTCAAACCCTCACATTAAAATATCCAACATAAAAAAAAACTACCCAAACCATGGGAAGCACGTATAATAGGCACAGGAAGGCAGTGCCTTCCCACACAGGTGCCGTAAGACGTGCTGCAGAATGCTGGGGACATGGTGGCCCAATCTCTTGCTGTCCCTGCCTTTCACATCACAGGAAGATTTAATTTATTATGGTCCATGCAGGTTCCTGGGCAGCTGGGAAGGGTGTATCTGCTATTCAGCTTCCTGGGTTCCTTGGACTCCCCATAGACATTACTAATGAACTCGGAAAGCTGAGTGGTGGATAGCCACCTCAGCTGCTCTGGAACTTGCATGGAGAAGCTCAGTCAGTCATGTACATTCTTTCTCCCAGCCACAGCTGCTGCAGTCTTTTGCACACCATCTCTATGTCTTCACTACCCGCCAGATTGGCAAGTAGTAATCGATCTATCGGGGATCGATTTATCGCGTCTCATCTAGACACGACAAATTGATCCCCGAACGCGTTCCCCATCGACCCCAGAACTCCACCAGAGCGAGAGGCAGTAGCGGAGTCAATGGGGGAGCCGCGGCCATTGATCCCGCACTGTGAGGACCCAAGGTAAATCGATCTAAGATACTTCGACTTCAGCTATGCTATTCATGTAGCTGAAGTTGTGTATCTTAGATCGATCTCCCCCCACTAGTGTAGACCAGCCTCAAGACTCAGCCCCCTCTCCGGAGAGCCCTGCAGGCTGTGCTGCTGCTGTATGCTTTGCAGGTTCCATCCTCCTCTCCTCCCCGCTCAGCTCCCTCCCTGCTTGGCCCCTCACCCCGTCCAGTCTCCCCCTCCCTGCCTGGCACCCCCCTGCTCCTTGCCTCCCCTCCTCCTCCTCCTCCTCCTGTCTGGCCCCAGCCCTCTCTCTCTGCTCAGCCTCCCCCTTGCTTGCTTGGTGTGGGGTTTCCGCCTTGCTCCCTCCCTCTCCTAGTCCTCCCCAGCCCAGCTGCTGCTTGCTGGGTCCTCCTCTCCCCCCTGCCCTCTCCCCACAGATACGTGGTTTTATTGATGGCTCCCTGTCACAGACTTCCAGTTTGACATTGGACCCACCATTTAAGGCTTGATCTCAAGGGGAATCTTTCCATTAATTTAAAAAGGCAGCGGATAGGGGACTTAATTAACCCATGCCTTAGTTTCTCCATCCAAAAAACAGGGATAATAATACTTGCAGGCCTCACAGGAGTTTGTTTAAATTAATTGTTTTTGGTTAGGTGCTTTGAGGTCATCAGGTGGAAAATGCTTAGAAGTGTTGTTTTACAATTCCAAAACCTTTATGTCTCATTCATGCAGTATACATTCCTCCGGTCACAGGAGATTGGGACTTTATGGGACAACTACTCTTCCCACTGAATAATGTTGGAGCAACTTGCCAGAAAAGGGGTGGGGGCCGAGCAGGGAGGGAAGAGAGGTGGGAGAAAGTGGGGAGGGGGCAGGGTCTGGGCAGCGCAGGGGTGGAGTGTGGGTGAAGCCACAGGCAGAAGAGGGAGATGGAGGAGCTAGCCTCCCCAAGCAGCCATCTGTGGAAGCTTCACCCACCGCCATGACCCAAACCATTAAGACGGCCACTCTCATCCTCTTAGAGAAAGCCTGGGTCACAGAATTTGCACTGCAGTATGTCCTCAAGTTCAACAGCCTGACCAAGCTGGAGCCTAGAAGTGGGGTTGAATTCCAGAGTCAACCCTGTGACATTATACTCCATATTCTTTATGAAAATATGCTTGTGGTAGGAATATGACATAACTAAGATATGCTTTATGTAAGATAACTCTTGTAAAGTATCATTGGAAAGGTTATAATTTACTGAATATGATCCTATTTGTATGCATGTATCATTTCTGTATCTGAAATTAGGAATACTATGTATTTATAGTTCAACTGTGTTACTTTGGGTGACTTCCCGCGCTAACACTTCAGTTACAACAATGAAAAAGCTGGACAGTATTGATGGCCCATCAGCAAGAGACAATGGACTGTAAAAGAGCTTAGTCTTCCTGTGAACCAGCCTGTGAAGAATAGCTAAAGGGGCTCTACAGAAGCATGTAACCATGTCACCTGATACTGGAACCCATCTTGAATTCTGTACTTTTCCAGGAGAAGAAGGGGTGGGGTGGGTGTGTGTGTGTGTGTGTGAGAGAAACTAGGAAACAAAGGACTTGCGCCTTATGCAAATCCTATTTCAGGGTGGGGAGTGAGGTAATCCAGGTCCTCAGTTCTCCCCTGCTGCCCCACCCAAGATGATTGCTGGAAATAACTAAAACTGAACTGGGGGGAAGAACTGGACCCAGGCTGGAAGGGCATCTGCAAGATTATTAGAACCACATTTAGGGTGAGAACTTACATGTAACCAGTTTCTTTAGTGTATTAAGCTTAGTTTGCATGCTCTATTTTATTTTCTTAGTAATCTGCCTCGTTCTGTCTGCTACACCCTTAACTACTTAAAATACACCTAGTATATGTAATAAATTTATTTCTGGTTTATAATATAGTTTATATGATTTCTAAGGGGGGGAGGAGTTGTGCATAACCTCCTCCCCCTTGAGGGAAGAGGCAAATTTCATATAATTTGGGGTTTGTACTTTGGGGGGTGGGGTGGACAGCTTGGTGCTGTGGCAAGACTCGGAGTGGATCTCTGTCTCTCTGTGCAGCTGTGTGTGGCCCTGCCTGTGTACTTGGCTGGAAAAGGCTGGGGAACCAAGACCAGGTAAAAGGGTGCCCAGGCTGGCAGAACAGTCTGATTCAGTGGCATCCCAGCACACCAGGTGACATCCCAGGGGGTCCAGCCCATCACAAACGCTTCACTAAAAATGCCTTGGGCAGCACCTCACCAAGTATATTTTTAGGTCTTCAGTCTCTGGCACGCTACACTAGGGCACCATTATGAACATCTGCCCCCTACCAGAGCCCACAGCCAGGGCAACAGTCTTTCACTCTGGCAGGGTACTGAGGTAGCTGATCTCATGGAATCAGCACAACCTGCTGACCCTCGCCCACCACGAGGAGACACTAACCAGCGAGTGCAGTGGCTATAGTCAGGGAACGCAGAAGGAACCCGCTGGCCGGACGGCGGCACGACCACCGACCCTACAATCTGCCCCCAAACGGCAGCAGAGACCACTAGCAAGACCCCCAGCTGGTTTACTGAGCAAGGCCCCACGCCCCGCATGTAACAGCCTGACAGGGCTCAGCCTCGCAAACCCAGAGGCTCAACACCACGCACGAGCCAGCCCCCAAACCAAGCACCAGATTGGCGCCAAAGAGCACGTGCGCGAGGACCGTCTCCTAGTTTTCACTCGGCCCCGGACAATTAGTGCTACCAACCCCCTCGACGTCATTAGGGCGCTTCTGCCGCCCCCTCCCCCGCGACCCAGCCGCCAACGTCCCGCCTCACCCGTGCGCCTCCCGGGGCCTGCGGGCGGGCGGGAGCGCGCGCCACAGAACTGCCGCTCATTCCCAGCCACATCTCTCTTCTGCGCCCCCTTTCGCGCGAACAGCATCGGCTTCCGCGGGACTGGAGAGCGCGCTCGTCCTGATTGGCTGCTGCTCCCCAGGAGGCGGGGCAGTGCGGAAAGCAGCCAATCGGTGGCAGGTCCTCCTGGCGGCCGAATTGAAGTTCCGCTGGCTGGGGCTGCTTTGTTGCTAGGGTGACTTGTCCAGCAGCCCGTCCCTGCCTGGCTGAGGAGCGGGAGGCAGCTGCCGCCAGCCGGGCTTCGAGGAGCAGGGCGGCCTCCCAGCCGCTCCCCCAGGGAGGCGCTCGTCCGCGCAGGTGGGCCTGGGAGGATGTAGGCTGTGGGGGTGCGGTGCCTGGGCTGGGGGTGCAGGGGCCTGGAGAGAGGTTTGGGTGGGGAGCCAGTGGAGTGGCGGATGAGGCAGCTGGGGAAGGTTGGGGGCATGGTAGGGAGTGGCCGGAATGGGTTTTTAGGCTGGATTCAGTGGTGCACTCTAGCTCCCCCTGAACCACTGTCAGCTTGGTCCAATCAGCTAGTTAAAGTGGGGTTTTGGAGTGGCCCCAGAGGTCAAAGTAAGCCGGTATGGGTACAGGCCTGGCTTCCCCAGGCCAGGGATATAAAGGGCCTGGGAATTTAAAGGCCCCGCCCCTTCCAATTGAGGCCCCACCCCTTGCTCTGGACTCCAGCATACCAGCAAGGCCTTGGATACACTGGCACTTTATACTGCAATAAAGCCTCCTGGAGCGCTCTACCTTACTCCCCAGCCACACTGGCAAGGTACGTAGAGCGCTCCTGGTACTCCACCTCCATGAGGGGGGATAACAGCTATTGCATATTGGCTGAGACACCCCAGGGGCAGTGTGAATGGGGAGTTACGTTACAGCGCTCTGAATGACCTCTGGAAATGTCCCATAAGCCCCTTAAGTCAAGTGGCCTCTCTTCTCTTTGTTGTGAAATCAGCTGAGGAATGTGGAAGTGCTTTTCAGAGCTCTGTTTCAGACAGTGGCTGCTTATCTGCAATGGGACAAAGGAAACATTTACTGAGTGAGTGGCGGGGGGCTAGGGGGATCTGAACTTACAAGATAGCGTGCTGACACACGCTCAGTACTCCAAAAACCCACTCTCTCTTCCCCTCCCCACATACAAACAACACGCTCCAATCCACCCCCTTCATTTGAAAAGCATGTTGCAGCCACTTGAATGCTGGGATAGCTGCCCATAATGCACCGCTGCAAATGCCACAAGTGTGGCCACGCCAGAGTGCCTGCAGCTGTCAGTGTGGACAGACTGGAGCACTTTCCGTAGTGCGCTCTCCAATGGCTGGTTTAACCCAAAGCGCTCTATATAAGAACACAATAAGAACGTCCATACTGGGTCAGACCAAAGGTCCATCTAGCCCAGTATCTGTCTACCGACAGTGGCCAATGCCAGGTGCCCCAGAGGGAGTGAACCTAACAGGCAATGATCAAGTGATCTCTCTCCTGCCATCCATCTCCATCCTCCGACGAACAGAGGCTAGGGACACGATTCTTTACCCATCCTGGCTAATAGCCATTTATGGTCTTAACCACCATGAATTTATCCAGTTCTCTTTTAAACACAGTTATAGTCCTAGCCTTCACAACCTCCTCAGGTAAGGAGTTCCACAAGTTGACTGTGCACTGCGTGAAGAACTTCCTTTTATTTGTTTTAAACCTGCTGCCTATTAATTTCATTTGGTGACCCCTAGTTCTTGTATTATGGGAATAAGTAAATAACTTTTCCTTATCTACTTTCTCAACATCACTCATGATTTTATATACCTCTATCATATCCCCCCTTAATCTCCTCTTTTCCAAGCTGAAGAGTCCTAGCCTCTTTAATCTTTCCTCATATGGGACCCTCTCCAAACCCCTAATCATTTTAGTTGCCCTTTTCTGAACTTTTTCTAGTGCCAGTATATCTTTTTTGAGATGAGGAGACCACATCTGTACACAGTATTCGAGATGTGGGTGCACCATCAATTTATATAAGGGCAATAATATATTCAGTCTTATTCCCTATCCCCTTTTTAATGATTCCTAACATCCTGTTTGCTTTTTTGACCGCCTCTGCACACTGCGTGGACATCTTCAGAGAACTATCCACGATGACGCCAAGATCTTTTTCCTGACTCGTTGTAGCTAAATTAGCCCCCATCATATTGTATGTATAGTTGGGGTTATTTTTTCCAATGTGCATTACTTTACATTTATCCACATTAAATTTCATTTGCCATTTTGTTGCCCAATCACTTAGTTTTGTGAGATCTTTTTGAAGTTCTTCACAATCTGCTTTGGTCTTAACTATCTTGAGCAGTTTAATATCATCTGCAAACTTTACCACCTCACTGTTTACCCCTTTCTCCAGATCATTTATGAATAAGTTGAATAGGATTGGTCCTAGGACTGATCCTTGGGGAATACCACTAGTTAACCCTCTCCATTCTGAGAATTTACCATTTATTCCTACCCTTTGTTCCCTGTCTTTTAACCAGTTCTCAATCCATGAAAGGACCTTCCCTTTTATCCCATGACAGCTTAATTTACATAAGAGCTTTGGTGAGGGATCTTGTCAAAGGCTTTCTGGAAATCTAAGTACACTATGTCCACTGGATTCCCCCTTGTCCACATGTTTGTTGACCCCTTCAAAGAACTCTAATAGATTAGTAAGACACAATTTCCCTTTACAGAAACCATGTTGACTATTGCTCAACAGTTTGTTTTTCTATGTGTCTGATAATTTTATTCTTAACTACTGTTTCGACTAATTTGCCTGGTACCGACATTAGACTTACCGGTCTGTAATTGGCGGGATCACCTCTAGAGGCCTTTTTAAATATTGGCGTTACATTAGCTAACTTCCAGTCATTGGGTACCAAAGCCGATTTAAAGGACAGGTTACAAAGCTTAGTTAATAGTTCTGCAACTTCACATTTGAGTTCTTTCAGAACTCTTGGGTGAATGCCATCTGGTCCCGGTGACTTGTTAATGTTGAGTTTATCAATTAATTCCAAAACCTCCAAAAACTACATCTGCAAGTGTAGCCATGACCTTAGTCCTTTAAGTTACTTTCACCCCTGAGTGGCCCAAAAGTAGCTGGAGCATACCAGTGAATCCTGCACCAGATGGGGTAGGATCAAACCTTATCCAAACAGCATGTGTATCCTAGAAGTACTTAGAACATATTATAGATGTTGGTGAAGTCTTGTGGGGTGACCTGGGCAGGCTAGGCTATGCTAACTGTGAGGAGAGGCAGAGGGAAACCAAGGGATAACTTTAAACTTTTAGAACTTTATAAAGGAAAACCCCAAAATTAGAACATTGCCAATGCCTTACTATTCATAATAAACTATGTATCTCTAACTCATTAACCTTTGTGAACTTGTACATGCTGTGCAGTTAGTACCAAATGCATTTTTATTAAAAAGAACAAAAGATTACAATATATACTGTCTCACTTCAGAGAAGAATCAATTTTCTCTCTCTTTGGCTGTAAGTCCATCTCCATTCTTGCTGTCCTGTTCTTTTCTTCTCTTCAGCTTGAAGCGTTCCTTAGGTTTGATGTTCCTGTGGCTGTACCTCTTTGCACCGAGTTTATCCACAAACGGGTGTTTCTTAACCTATGGGGCCTCACTTGTCCATTAGACACCTTTGAACTGTATTCCATCAATAGATGTTCAAAGAAAGGTCATTCTCCCTGTTCATGTACTCCAGGTCCTTTTTGGGTGGACTTCCCATTACTGCTTCTAGGATCTGTTTGCATCTAACACAGCTGTTTGATCAATTCCCTTTTTCACTAGTTATATTTCCTTTCATTTTTTCCCCTTTGATACTCTCTCTGGGAAGTCTGCAGATTTTATTTCCCTCTACTTCCCTTCTCTAATAGCATCTGCTCACATAGCGAGTATTTTTTTTCCTGCTTGTCCTGACCTGAAACTTTTTTCATCTTTCCTCCTCACTTCCCAGTCTGCTACTTTTATTCTCCTGTTATCAACTCATCTCGTACCTGGGTTCCATTTCATCCCTAGCTCAGCATCTCTATTCTTCTCCTTCTCTAACAGCTTTTTTCCAACTGCCCCTTCTGGTGGATTCAGAGCTCCCTCCCAAGATTGAGTTGCCTTCTCCTTGGCTGTTTCCCCAGGATAGCATTCTGTGCTGCTGCAGCTATTAGGCCAGGGTGAGGGTTACTACACTTTCTCTCTATCTAGGTCAGGTTACATTTCTATGATATGGAAGCAGACAAGCCATAAGTGCCTGACTTAGACAGTAATGTAAAATGAACTACGTATCATGATCTTTGAAAAGTGCTGAGGATGTAGTTATAATAGGGCGTAATTAGTTTCCATGACACACAGACCACATTGTCACAAATAGACTACTTTTGAAAACACTTGTTTGCATTTAGTACCCAGCCACATGACTGGTAACTGCAAAGCAAATGCTGTTTGTGCTCAAATTGCAAGTTTTACATGGGCAAACTTGTGGGATCAAGGGGTCAGAGACAACTCAGCTTAAGCCTGTGTGTGTCAGGTCGAGTGTGTTTTCAGACCCAACCCGAACGTTATACTTGTAGTTGGGTCCTGTCTGATTCAGGTCAGATTGCAAGGTTCAAGTCACTGGTACTTTAAAGAAAGCACTAGATTTTATGTAGCTGGGAAAGACCAGGTACCAAATCATAAATTGCAGCCCTGACCTCCCCATATACTTCCAGAACCTCAGTGAGAAGCCCTGACTAACTCAAGCAGAAAAAATGCTGTACTTGTCCCCACTGCGGCTGATTATCTGTAATTATGCAACATGCTCCTCCAAGCTGCCACAGGTTTCTTCTTTCCTGGCACAAAGTCCTTTAGTAACCAAGAGTAAACTCTGGATGTTAATCCGTCACCAGATTAACCATTTATTAACTAGATAATAAAGAAAATGTTTAGACATATAAAATGGGCAGATTATAATAGGAAAATATTACAATACCACTGTATACATGGGAAGATCTCCCCAAGTGTTCATTTTTAGTCACCTTAATAAAAGATTCAGTAGAAATAAACTGAGTTCAGAGACCGGCTGATGATTAACAGCCTGGAGAAGACTGCCTGAGACTGTTTACCTTAGAGTTTAGCTCTCTCACAAACTGATTGGAGAAGGAAAGGTAAAATCAGGTAAAATTACATTTTCCCACATTAAAAAATAAGGGGTAATCCTGACATTCAAATCCAGCAAATTTAAAAAATTTACAGAGGAACTACTTTTAACTCCAACATAATTAACTCATATCCATCCTGAAGACCTATTTCTTCCACAACACTTACAAGAAAAAGGCTTATTTATTCTTTTTTTTAAATGTAAATCATGTGAAGAGGTATTGAATGGTGGAAAATAGGAAGGGGAACTTCATTTGATTAGCTTAAATATAAACATGCAATTACTAATCTATCTCCAACCCCATCACTTGGCTTGTTTAGCTTGATCTAGCTGTATCCTCAACCTTGGTCTGCCTTTGTACACTTTTTTGTGTGTGACTGTACAGAGAGACTTTCTTTCTGTGTTTGGGTGCTATCACAAAAAACGGTTACCTACTGCTCGTAACTTTTAGTCTTCGAGATGTGTTGCTCATGTCCATTCCAAGTAGGTGTGTGCACACCGCATGCGCAGTTGCTGGAAGACTTTTCCTCTAGCGGTATTGGTCGGCTCAGGCGCCTCCTGGAATCGCACCTTCATGGCCCTGCATATAGGGCCCTGCATATAGGGCCCTGCTGACTCGCCGCCTCTCCAGTTCCTTCTTGCCAGATTACTCTGAGGGGAAGGCAGGTCTTGGAATGGACATGAGCAGCACATCTCAAAGAACAATAATTATGAGAGATGGGTAACCGTTTTTTCTAATTCAAGTGCTTGCTCATGTCGATTCCAAGTAGGTGACTCCCAAGCTTTACCTAGAAGGCGGGGTCAGAGTTCATGGAATCGCTGATTGAAGCACCGCTCTGCTGAATGCTGCATTGTCCCTGGCATGCTGGGTAATGGCATAAAGCGAAGTGAAGGTGTGAACTGAGGACCATGTTGCCGCTCTACAGATCTGGATTGGGACCTGGGTCAGGAAAGCCGCCGAGGAGGCCTGTGCTCTAGTATAATGTGCCATCAGTGTGGGGGCAGGTATCTTTGCCAAATTGTAGCCTGCTTGGATACAGAATGTGATCCATGATGATATCCTTTCAGAGGACACCAGGAGGCCCTTCATCCTGTCCACCACTGTGACAAACAGCTGGTTTGATTTACGTCAAATGTCCAAGAAGTGGAGCCTCTGCTCCTGGCTGTTAGCATGAGGCTTTACGAAAAAACGGAGAAAAATGTCTTGGTTGGTACGAAATTGTGAGACCTTAGGGAGAAAAGCTGGGTGTGGCCGAAGCTGCACAGTATCCTTGTAAAAAATAGGTCAGATGTGAGGGCCTTGAGCTTGGACACCCTTCTAGCTGAAGTTATAGTGACCAGGAAAGCCACCTTCCAGGACAGATAGAGTAGTGAGCATGTCGCTATGGGCTCGGATGGAGGTCCCATCAGCCTCAAAAGCACCAGATTAAGGTCCCAAGATGGGGTAGATTGCCAAACTTGTGGGTATAACCTGTCTAGTCCTTTAAGAAAATGACACACCATCAGGTTAGCGAAGACCAAGTGGCCTGCTTCTCCTGGGTGGAACGCTGAAATGGTGGCCAGGTGAACCTTTATTGATGAGAGCAACAAGCCCTGCTGCTTTAAATGTAGCAGGTAGCCCAAGATAAAGGGTATTGATGATTGCGTTGGAGAGGTACGACTCTGCGAACACTAGATCGAGAATCTCTTGCACTTGTTCAAGAAGGTGGACCTTGGTGGATGTTTCCTACTGCCAAGGAGAACCCCTCTAACAGGATTGGAACATGTGAGTTCTGCTGGGATTAACTATGCAGCTTCCAAGATGTGAGGTGTAGAGATTTGAGATTGGGATACTGAAGCAGCCATGATGCTAGGTGATCAGGTCCGGAACTAAAGGCAGGGTGTGATTGGGGTGTCCACTGAGTTCCAGCAACATGGTTTACTGGCTGGCGGGGTCAGGCTGGTGCTAGCAGTATCACTGGGGCTTTGTCCCTCCGGATCTTGAGGAGGACTTTGAACAAGCAGAATAGGTGGGAACACGTAGAAAAGGTGGGCCTTCCAGGGAGAAGGAAGGCATCTGCAAGTGAGCCGTGACTGGGATTCAGGAAGGAGCAGAACTGAAGGCACTTCCTTTTGCTCTTTGTGGCAAACAAGTCCATCTGGGGGAACTCCCCACCCTTGGAAAATGTTGTTCACCACGTCTGAGCGAATGGGCCACTTGTGATTCTGAAAGGATCTGCTGAGATGGTCCGCCAGCTCGTTTTGAGATCCGGGGAGGCAGGAAGCTTTCAGGAATATTGAGTGGGCTATACAGAAGTCTCAGAGCTTGAGAGCTTCCTGCCATAGGGGAGAGGCGTGTGCTCAACCACGTCTGTTTTATATAAAACATAGCTGTTGTGTTGTATTGTCCGTCAGGACTGATACGCATCTTCCTTCCAAATGAGCTTGGAAGGTCTGACATGCCAGATGAACTGCTTTCCGTTCCCTGACATTGATGTGAAGAAACAGCTCTGCTGGGGACCAGAGGCCCTGAGGTCTGTGCCCTCCCAGGTGTGCTCCCCACCCATTGTTGATGTGTCGGTCACCAAACACAGTGAGGGGTGCGGTTTGGAGAAGGGGACCTCTGTGCACACCACTTGCAGACTGAGCCACCACTAAAGAGTCTCGAGCACCTGTGGTGAGAGTGTGACTACTTTGTCCAGACTGTCTCTGGGACACTGCTCTGATGCTAGCCAGGCCTTGAGAGGTCTGAGCCTCAGCCTTATGTGTTGTACTACGTATGTGCAAGATGCCATGTGCCAGAGGAGCTTTAAGCAATTCCTTGCAGTAGTCGTGGGGTGCTGCCTGAAGCCTTGTATAATGTCATGCATAGCTTGAAAATGAGACTGTGGTAGGAAAGCTCTGGCTTGTCTCAAGTCTAACACCGCCCCTATGAACTCTGTTTTCTGAGTAGGGGATACAGTCGACTTTTGTACATTCATCGGGAGACCCAGTCTGTCGAATGTGGACCTTATCAAGTTGACATGTTGTTTCACTTTTATCTTGGAATGGCCCTTGACCAACCAGCCGTCGAGGTACAAGAATACCTGTACCTGTCTTTTCCTCAGGAAGGCAGCTACAACTAAAATGGATTTGGTGAATACCCGAGGGGCCAATGACAGGCCAAAAGGGAGTACTGTAAATTGGTAGTGAGTGTAGCCCACAACAAATCTTAGAAACCTCCTGTGGGACGGGACTGTGGAAATGTGGAAGTATGCATCCTCCAAGTCGAGGGCACCATACCAATCCCCTGGATCCAGGGATGGCATGATGGCGGCCAAAGAGACCATATGAAACTTTAACTTCTTCATGAACCTGTTGAGATTGCGCAGGTCTAGGATGGGTCTGAGACCCCCTTTGGCTTTCGGTATGAGGAAGTACTGGGAGTAAAACATCCTGCCCCTTAGTTCCTGTGGAACCTCCTCTACTGCTCATGCCAATAGGAGGAGTACCTCCTATATTAGGAGTTGCTTGTGAGAGGGGTCCCTGAAGAGGGATGGGGAAGGGGGGGGGCTGAACTGAATTGGAGGGAATATAACGATCTGAGGTAATTTGGGACCACACATAGTAGAAATGGGATAGACAGGCCAAGGAGGGTAATAATGGAGCCAGGATTTGGGTTGGTGCATTGCCCCTGGGTGCATCTTAAAAAGGCCTGCCTAGGGCCTGGGGGTTGTCCTGACGACCCTGACCCCTAGTTGGTAAGGGGTTGAGACTAGCGATGCCAATGATTTCTGCCCTTCTACTGAAGTCCTGCCTACAATGCCATTCATACTGGTGTGGCATAGGTTGGGGTTTAAAATGTTTGCGTTGAGTGGCGGGTCTAGGCAGCTCCAAAGATTTTAAAGTGGTCGAAAGTCTTTTAAACTATGCAGCTTTGAGTCCACTTTTTTCAAAAATAAGTTCGAGCCCTTGAACCGGAGGTCCTGAATTGTCTATTGAACCGCCCCCGGGAGGCCTGAGGCTTGAAGTCAGGAGCAACGACGCATAGTGATCACTGAAGACATGGTGCGGGTTGCTGAGTCCAGTGAGGCCTGCAGTGAGGCCCTCACCATCACCTTGCCCTCAATAACCAAGGCCAAGAACTCTGACTTGGAGTCTGCCAGCACAAACTCCTTAAACTTTGACATTGCTTCCCAGGATTTAAAGTTCTAGTGACTGAGGATCGCTTGCAGGTTTGCAATGCGAAGCTGGAGCCCGCCGGTGAAATACACCTTCCTCCTGAAGAGATCCAGCTTATTCACATCCTTTGCCCAGGGAGTGGGACCCTGCTGCCCTTGCCTTCCCCGCTTGTTCACAGCCGCCATCACCAGCGAGTCCGGGACGGGGAGCATAAACAGATATTCATACCCTTTTGATGGCACAAAATATTTTCTTTTGACACCCCCCGTTTTGCTGTGGGGCTCAGAGAGGCTGGGATCTGCCACAGGGTCTTAATGGTCGCCAGTATTGTTTTAATAAGGGAGAGTGCCACCCTGGTGGGGCCCATATGGGATAAGATGTCCACCACAGGGTCTGACACTTCAGTGACCTCCTCCAGCTGGATACCCAGATTCTGTGCCACCCTTCTGTGAAACCTCAGGTGTGCTCTATTATCAGGTGAGGCAGGCGCCGAAGATATTCCCACTACTGCCTCAATTGGGTGAGGATGATGAGGCAGCTCGGGCTGGTAAGGGCCTTCTTGTCTGTCTGGTTCCTTGATGCGCACGAGTCGTCGGTATCCACGCCTGTCTCGGTGTCGACTGTGGTGCTGACTGCAACGTCAACTACAGTGCCCATCGTGGTGCCAGTGTTGACGCCGCAAGATAGCTCTCTGGCCCTGGACGGGGATCATCCATCTGAGGTGACGAGAGGGATTGCCTTGAAAAGGACCCCTGGTATTGGTGGTATGCTCACAGGGTCCAAAAGTGCCACCGTGTTGGCATCTGCCACTACTGGCCACGACACAGGTGGAAAGGATTGTGACTTTTCCAACCTCTGGGGATGCCGCTGCGCTCAGTGCTGGCTCCTACGAGGTACATAGGGCTCTGCCTCCAAGTCTGACACTGTGGAGTCCGAGTGTGTAAACTATGGTGGCATGGTGCCAGACAGTGCTAGGGTGAGGGCAAGCGGTGCCTGGTCATTGCCGGCTTGCCCCTGGATGGCACCAGTGGTCCTTGCAGTACTGGAGGCTTTGGGACCGATGACCTCTTGTGTTGGTCTGGAGAGTGCGGGCCCGTCAAAGCTATGAGGTCCCTGGCCGCCTTAAAGGTCTCCAACATGGAAGGGAGATCCAAATCCTCCACTTGACCCTCTTCTACTGGCACCGGACTCAACAGACTCCTCTGTGGGCCCAGAGTTAACAATGCTGCCTCCTGCACGGACGAGGCAGAGTGGCTTGGCACAGGTTGCACTCCACTAGCAGGCTTGCGCTTAGTCATTCGAGCAGGTGAGCGCCCTCTGTCGTCTTTCTATGTTTCTTACGCGACACCAGCAACTGTGAGCAGTGCTGGGTTTCCACACGTGAGGCAGTCTTCAGTGCCGGGGAGTGATGGTGTCTCTGACCCCAGAGCCCTTCCTAGGTGCCGCATCCCTGATCGAGGCTGGTGTGTTATGAACCGATGCCAGAGAACCTGGTGCTGGGTCCATGGGGCTTGATTCTGACTGTGGCCGCAAGGCTGTCTCCATTAGCAACAGTTTCAGCCTGTGGTTCCTTTCCTTCTTAGTGTGGGGGCGGAATCCTCTGCAGATTTTGAACTTATCCATCTGATGGGATTCCCCCAAGCACTTTAAGCAGGACATGTGCACGTTGCCCTTTGGCATCGGCTTTTGGCAGATCCCACATGGCTTAAACTTCTGGGACCAAGGCAGGCCCTGGCCCTGGGCAGGGGAAGGGAACGGGGAAGGAACCCCCGACTAACAAGGGGGTTCAAGCACTAAACTACAAACTATAAACTTACTATTAAACTATATATAGGATACCAGTACACTAGAGATTGTTCGAAAACAAGCGAAGAGAGTGCTCCAATGACTGTCACTGGTGGAGGAACTGGAGAGGAGGCAGGTTGGCAGGGCCCAAAATGTGGTGCCATGAAGGCGCGACTACAGGGGGCGCCTGAGCCAACCTGATGGGGAAAAGCCTTCTGGCGACACTGCACATGGTGCGCGCACACATACTCGGAATCGACATGAGCAAGCACTCAAAGAATACTAATAACTATTATCATCTCCTGTGAAACTCATTGCAACAGGACATCATTGACAGGATTAAAAAAGGTGTAGATGTTTTTATGGCTAAGGAGGATCCAGAGTTAAAACAGAGAAGATAAACAATGAAAGATGTATTAACCCTTATGCTCTAGGACATAAACCAGCCACTAACTGACAAGATTAGGAAAAAAATTCCTTTAGGGGCAGGTTATTCCATAATTGCAATTACAGGGTTTCTTGCACCTTCTTGTGAGGCGTTTGGTGCTTTCCCTTGCTGGAGACAGGTCAGTGGACTTCATAACCTCTGTATGATGTGCAATAGCTATTTCTTATGCCCCTATGATTTATAGGAGCTGCTCTCTCTCTGCAATTTTTTTTAAACAATCTCATGAGCTTCCCTTCCCTTTCTGCAGCTTTCTGCTCCCCTTTTATAAGTGAACAGCTGATCTCTCTCAGGTGTGTCTAGCAGCATTGCTCTACTCCTTAAGGGGCAAGCCACCCTGCTACACCTATGTCAGTAATTTAAAAAAACAAAAACAAACAAAAAAACAAATCTTAAGTCTGAAATGTCTCGTGTATGTGATTAGTACTTTCTGAGATGCAGAATATAGACTGAAAAAGTCTGCAGAAATGCTTGCTGTCCTAGTAATTGTCACTTTTCACATCTAAATTTCTCGTACATAACGCAAACCCAGTTTTGTCCTCTGCAGCAGCAACATGTGTATTTCTTGAAATTTAAATACTAAACCCATCACCAATCATAAATGTCATGAAAAACATAGCTTTTGATGATGAGGTATGAAGCAGACCAGAAGGTAACTGGTCACCAAAAGACATTAAGTCTATCCTTCCATTGTCCCCTCCTGTGTATCCTAGCAAGCTGTCTCTTCCCTTGCTCTACAATTCTTCTCGCCCTTGTAAGACTCCACCAATCAATTTTGAATCTACTCCTACCACCAGGGCTATGATCCGCCCTTTCTCCCCCCCCCCCCCCGCTCCAATTAAGTTCTGGCTCCATAAACCAAGACAATTACATTATATTCACTTGTGACAAATACTTTCACTTCAGTAGTTTCCTTACTACTAAAGGGAAAACTAACCATTTTGTTAAACACAGCTGTAAAAGATCCCAGTGTAATGTACAGCTGTGAAATATATTGGAAAACAAAACTTCTGATCATATTAAAGGGGCATTGTGAAACACAGTTCAGTAAAGTGACTAAAACAACTTAAAAATCTAATTTATTTTTCACTGGTCTATTTGCTTTTTGTATGTCACTTAAGTTTCTTAGTAGATTAATAATGCAATAGCAAGAAGTTGTAGGATTTGGGACTTGAAGAAACTCAGCCCTAACCAGTGATGACTGTTTGTTTGGGTCACCTGTATGTCTTGTTCCAGTCCTCTGTAAAACTGAGAAGCTGACTTCCAAGGGTGAAAGAATGCCTCTAAACAGAACACACATGTAGGCAGGGCACTTCCTCCAATTCTTTTTTTTAATCTGCAGTTTCTAGTCCATAGCCATCTCTGGGCTGGAATGAGAATATCCTTTACAGTCTCCAGGGTGGAGTTTGGAGCCGTTTTAGAATGTGACAAACTCATGCATTAATAAATCATATCTATAAGAAACATCACATCAAACCTCTAGAATTTCAGATACCTGGTATAAAAATTTGTGCAGTTTATCTGCACTGTGACACCCTCTCCCCCCGTACATTCGAGGTGTGTAAAATAAAATAGACAAAAAAGATTCCAGTTTAGTTTCCTAACACTTTTTACTATGAACTCCAAAAGTAAAGCCTTAGGCTTCAAGAGGTTTAATTAGCTCTTCAGTACTCAGCTTTGCCAGGGCATTTGTCGGGGATAATATGTTACATTTTAGCAGATCACTGCACTGTAGGAAAGATTTCTCTTGGAAAGATGAACCTTCCATCCCATACTTCCCCCCCCCATCTTTTTTCAACTCTACACTTAAAGCCTTAAAAGAATAAAAGGGAGATTGGGAACGGGCTTCCCAACGGATAAAGGCAGCCTAGAATAAGCAACTTTCTAAGTGAGTTTTTCCTCACCCTTTCCAATGTGCTAATCTGGCCAGTTCTCTCCTCTCTTGTCTAGTGCGGGAGCAAATTCTGATCAGTTTACTTCTACCAAAACTGATTGCTGGTCCAATGACAAGAACTGTTTGTGGGGCATAAGATGTACTCATCAACATTTGCAACCAGCATTAACAGATTCCTTATGATTGAAATACTAAGACCCAAGCATTTTCTGAGATTTAAGAAGTAATAGGAAATGTCTTATTCCCTACTACAGGAGGAAAAAAGAAAATGAGTGACATCCATTTCATGAAAGTGAGGAGTGGCCTCACATTTAGAACCTGGGAAAAGCAACTTGTATGAAATTTAGTTGTGGTCCTTAAGCTTCCCATTAGATTCCTTCCTATTATTTCCTCAGACAAATTCCCATCAAATTCATAGTGCTGTAGAAATTAGACCTTTCCTGCTTTTCTTTCTGAGGAACATACTGACCTTGAAGAGAGTGAGGAAGATGTTGAAGAGGGGGAAAATGTTTGTAGTTAATAGAAATTTTCTTTTCACATTTGATGTAGAGAGGGATGGAAATGTTACAAGCTAGGCTAAAATTCTCCAGACAACAACCACCTCCTCCATGCTGATCCTTGCCTAAGAGATACCTCCACTGGGCACATGATTATGTCAGGCTTTCTCTAACCCTGAACCTGCATCGCTGAAGTCAATGGGTGCTTTCACAGAATTTAAAGTCAGAAAGGATCATTATAAACATCACTTCTAACTTTCTATGTAACACAAGCCAGAGAATTTCACTGAGTGCGTCTTGCAGTGGAAGGAATTATTTTTCTAATGATTTCTGTGAGCCCAGGATCAGACCCCAAATGTCTAAATCCTGTTTAAGGAGTATGAAGGAAACATGCCTTTGACATTAAAAGCCAGTGTGTGTGTGTTTTGTGTTAAACGTTCTTATTTCTTTTGAGGGTCACGTGGTCTGGAAGTCATAGAATCATAGGACTGGAAGGGATAATGCCGTTTCAGATGGCTCAACCCTTGAAAGGTCATCTAGTCCAGTCCCCTGCACTCATGGCGGGATTAAGTATTATCTAGACTGCCCCTGACAGGTGTTTGTCTAACCTGCTCTTAAAAATCTCCATGATGGAGAGTCCACAGCCTACCTAGGCAATTTATTCCAGTGCTTAACCACCCTCATAGTTAGGAAGCTTTTCCTAATATCCAACCTAAACCTCCCTTGCTGCAATTTAAGCCCATTGCTGCTTCTCCTATCCTCAGAGGTTAAGAAGAACAATCTTTCTCCTTCCTCCTTGTAACAATCTTTTATGTTCTTGAAAACTGTTATGTTCCCATGGCCTTCTCTTTTCCAGACTAAACAAACCCAATTTTTTCAATCTTCTTTGCCAGGTCATGTTTTCTAGACCTTTAATCATTTTTGTGTTCTTCTCTGGACTTTCTCCAATTTGTCCACATCTTTCCTGAAACGTGGCACCCAGAACTGGACAAAATACTCCAGTTGAGGCCTAATCAGCATGGAGTAGAGTGGAAGAATTATTTCTTGTGTCTTGCTTACAACACTCCTGCTAATAAATCCCAGAATGATGTTTGCTTTTTCTGCAACAGCGTTACACTGTCAACTCACATTTAGCTTGTGGTCCATTATGACCTCCAGATCCCTTACTGCAGTACTCCTTGCTAGGCAGTCATTTCCCAATTTGTATGTGTGCAACTGATTGTTCCTTCCTAAGTGGAGTACTTTGCATTTGTCTTTATTTAATTTCATCCTATTTACTTCAAACCATTTCTCCAGTTTGTCCAGATCTTTTTGAATTTTAATCCTAACCGCCAAAGCACTTGCAACGCCTCCCAGCTTGGTATCATCCACAAACTTTATAAGTGTACTCTCTATGCCATTATCTAAATCATTGATGAAGATATTGAAAAGAACTGCACCCAGAACTGATCCCTGCAGGGACCCATTCAATATGTCCTACCAGCATGACTGAACTACTGATAACTACTTTCTGGGAATGGCTTTCCAACCAGTTATGCACCCACCTAATAGTAGCTCCATCTAGGTTGCATTTCCCTAGTTGTTTGTTGTTCCCTAGGTTGTGGGAGACAGTATCAAAGGCTTTACTAAAGTCAAGATATACCACGTCTACCGCTTTCTTCCCCCCCACCCCATCCACAAGGCTTGTTACCCTGCCAAAGTCATGGGCTTGTCTCTACTTCTGGGCACAGACAGATCTTAACAGGGGACAACAGAATTTTATCTGTTTATCTAAAGCCCTGATTGTAAGAAAAAAGAGAGAACTTCACATAAATTGGAAGTTTGGAAGGATTTTCCTGTTTCTTTCTCACATTTTGATCCCGTCACATCTGCTTTATAAATAACTAGTTTATGCAACTATAAAGTGTAGTGTCCAGCTAAGTTACTGTTTAATCACAAACAAAGCACAGTTTGATGTGCTTGAAGTGAGAAGTTCTAGTTCACTGTCACATGGTATTGTTAGCAATCTGACAAATTCACAACCAAATGCATTTGTTTGTTAAACATTTTTTTTACATTAAGGTATTTAATTAGTGAAACAATCATTATCAATGTAACAAGCTGAAATACAGCAACTTGATACAAGACTGAGGTAACAAAATACTTTGCCAAAAACCTAAAGACTCCCACATAAGGGTTAAAAGTTCAGTGGTTATTATGGGTGAGACAATTCACAAAAGTTATAGAAAGTCTGTACACAAATGGCATGCAGTGGGCTGCTGAAAAATACGGCCAAAAAATAGTGCAACAGTGTTCACAAGAAACTAATATAGAAATTGGTTTACATTGTAATGCAACAAATGGATTGTATATTGAAGACTTCTGTCGATGCCTTAATTGAGTGCTAATTGGACAAACATGCATTTTGGCACTAAATTACTTTAAAATTACACACACATAAATTAATAATAAATATTGCCTGAAATATATATCTAATATCTTCAATTCTGAAATTAGTCATCCTGAAAAATAGACTAAAAAGGCCTGTTTTTACTAAACAGCTTGTCTTACTGTGTGACTGATAAAACTTTACAAGGTTTATGATATCCTTTCATAGAGGTAATATTTTAATCAGTACCAATATGCAATGTCTATTATTTCAACAGGAGCTTTTAAATCACATTAAAGGTGTCAGATACTGAGACCCCCAAAATCAGTAATTATTAGAATTCATACTTTTTGTATTGAATTTAATTTAAAATGGATTAAGCTGATGCCATCCCTCTATTGTTCTATCATTCACATTCATTTTATGTTCTCAAATGCTACACAGCAATACCACAATTATTGTGATACGCTGCAAGAATTTTAAGATATTGCACAAGGCAAAACTACACAGTTGCCATGTTCAGCTCTGTTTTACATAGTATTATCTACCCTGCAACTGATGATCAGCTCAGGCATTCATTTTACCAATTCTTTAAAAACTTTCAAAATGCAAATTACTGACGGTCTCGAATAGCATTGTTTTGAGGGTTTTGTTCTCTCCACCCCCACACACAATTTCCATCCATGGCACTATGACAGACTCCTGGATATCAGATTCACTATTGTGTGTGTGTTCTCTCATTCATGCCACAAATAGTTCAGAGCATATCCTGGTTTCACGTTTGAATTCCTATCTTTGTAGGGGTTTGTTATACAGGTGAAGGGACCTGTAGATGTTTGGAACTTCTGTGCCATAGAATCATAGCAGATTAGGGTTGGAAGAGACCTCAGGAGGTCATCTAGTACAACCCCCTGCTCAAAGCAGGACCAACCCCAGCTAAATCATCCCAGCCAGGGCTTTGTAAACCTCTAAGGATGGAGATTCCACCACCTCCCTAGGTAACCCACTCCAGTGCTTCACCACCATCCTAGTGCAATAGTTTTTCATAATATCCAGCCTAGACCTCTCCCACTGCAACTTGAGACCATTGCTTCTTGTTCTGTCATCTGCCACTATTGAGAACAGCTGAGCTCCATCCTCTTTGGAACCCCCCTTCAGGTAGTTGAAGGCTGCTATCAAATCCTCCCGTCACTGCCAACTTCTAAAGGGCTTTTCTTGAGAAAGTTGATGTTTTCTAAGGATGAAAAACCTCCCTGCTATGAATGGAATAACACCTAAAATGTTCAACAAGGCTTTGAATTCTAGAAGCCCTCAAGATCTAAACAGGTTCCAGCTTTTGCCATTACTAGTTAATTGTGAGTGTCACCTTGGTCCACAGTCTCAGTAGCCACAACATCCATTACTTAATTTGAATTACCAAGCACAGTGGGGAAAAAAATGAAGTGACAATTAGCTGTTTCTCCCCTTTCGCATTACATCTAAAAATGGCTTGAGACATCTCCTTAGCCTCCTAATATGGATGTCAGGTCAATGACTGTTACATTTTTTAATTAATTTTATATTTAACAATGACCAAATTGTTCTCTTATTAATGGGGTAACTGAGCATTTGCAGGTTTCAGAGTAGCAGCCGTGTTAGTCTGTATCCGCAAAAAGAACAGGAGTACTTGTGGCACCTTAAAGACTAACAAATTTATTTTAGCATGAGCTTTCGGAAGTGAGCTGCAGCTCACGAAAACTCATGCTAAAATAAATTTGTTAGTCTTTAAGGTGCCACAAGTACTCCTGTTCTTTTTGAGCATTTGCAGAATGTTTTGCTGCAAGGATTTCAATAGGATTTGTGGAACAGGATCCCTGCACAGGGGAATCACCCACATCCCAATAGAGCAGAACAAGATAGATGTAGTTGTTATGGTCTCACTTGGGCATGATTAGTGTATAAAAGCACTATATAAGTACGTTTCAGAGCTTTTGCAGAACCACCGAAAATTAGCTGTGTTAAAAATTCTGTTCTGGCAAATGAGCATTTTAAACTTCGATGCTTGAGGCCACAATTTACCTGTACCTATACTGTCCTCTTCCTCCTAAACACTCATTTGGTTGGCAGTCTGGAAAATACAAGTACACTGTTAATTGTTGGCAATGCATTTATTAGAACCTCCTCGTTTTTAAAATTATGTCACAAGATCCTTTATAAATCTTTGCCGGCCAATGCCCATGATGGCAAAATGTATACTTATTTAAGAGAACAGTTTGGTTTTTTGATGTCACTTTTTTTTTTTTTTTTTGATCTGTCACCTTCCAAATTTATTGTACCAGGTGGGCCACTTTACATTCTTACCAGTAGTCCTGGAAGTTCCATTAGGACTTTATGATTATTAGGACTTTATGATCCATTAGGCAAAGTGGGAATTCAGGATGCCTGAATACATGTTATGTATGTGGAGGAAATGTTGTCTTTAAATACAATGCTGTTGCTTTTTCAATTGTATGTGGCATTGCATTCTAGCTCTGGCTTAAACACAGAAATCCAAGGACATTTTAGATACAGGCACCACTCCAGGGCTCCTGATTAACAGCGGCTCTCTTTTATAAGAATTCTGCATAAGGGGATGGCAAGTTAGATCTTCAGCCTTTACTCTTAGCATTTGAGGGTTTAGGTCAGACATATATCATTACAATAATGCCGTTTCAGATGTTTCAACCCTCTAGATGCTGCAGATAGATTAGATATGTGTACAGACACACACTACACATACATGCACCTATGAATTAATTTGAATGGCAGTCCAGAGAATACCTGCATCCTCAGAAATAGTCTAAATGTATAACTCACCTGTTACCACAACCATCCATGCATATCTCTGTCTGGGAGAATAATTCAGATGATTTCATTTTCAAATAGTTGGGCAACAGTAACATGCTCACACCTCAACGGCTAGAACAGGGCCTTATCCTCCCTGATTGAACTAACCTCGTTATCTCTAGCTTGCTTCTTGCTTGCATATATATATATATATATATATACATATACATATACATATACATATACATACACATATACACCTGCCCCTGGAAATTTCCACTACTTGCATCCGATGAATTCACCCACGAAAGCTCATGCTCCAAAACGTCTGTTAGTCTATAAGGTGCCACAGGATTCTTTGCTGCTTATGCTGATGACAGAATTTCACCAGCATCATCATCTTTAAAAATCCTCTGTGTCAGATCTAACTATTGAAAATTCCATTCTTGGATATACAGATGCTGTTATCAGGTCACTACTTCAACTAATTTTTGGATTGTTAAAAAAGCAAAAAGATAATTTTTGGCCAATCCACTATCCCACTGAAGATCTCTTGAACCACTAAAGAAGTCTGTTGTGAAATCTGTGTGAATTTTGATACTTGCTCTGTCTCTTCCCACAGGAATCAGTAGGAACTATTTTTCTTGTCACATACCAAGTTTCATTCTCAGGATTGTGACACAGACAGTTAAAAATCATTTTTATAGTAAACAGAAATTCAGCATTACAAGTAAGGTATTTTTGTAAGATAAACTAAAAAAAAAAAATCTGCCGCAAAATCAAGATTATGTGAGATCAGCAGAATATCCCAGTGACTGGGCACTTATTTAGATGTAGGACTCTGTTCATCCAAAATTATTTCTGGTCTTTCATGGTCTGCAAGCTTGTGGTCGAATCACAGGTCTCTCCCACCTATCTCACCATTTTGCCCCATTCTTGGGGAGCTGCAGAGTGAGGGTTTTAGATGCATTGGTCATCGCATTAGAAAGCCTAGCTGAAAGTGAGGTGGGAGCTTCATGCAATGATTCATCCTTGCTGGATGAAAGCCTGAACACTGACTAGCAGAGGGATGTGACTAAAATGTGAAGAATTCTGAAATCAAGGTGAGAATAGCAGAAAGCTCTGATCAGCAGGTAGTGCTACGGCACGCCTGGGAAAAGAGAGCTAGGTGGTTTCTCCTGGCAGAGAAGGGTCTCTTACATTCGGTTCATTTTCTCTTTCCAGGATACTGGCTTGGTGGCTCTTGATATGCCAATCAGTCCTGCCTAGATCTCACCTCCGTCATGATTTCAGAGGATCAGAGGCCTTCATGACAGAAGTACTAGTGGCATTATTCTGTCTACCAGGTGATGTGTGTGCACATGCAGGTGCTGAGTGGGATTGGGTCATCCACATGAGAGTGGAACAATGAGTGGAAAGTTTAGCCATTCTGAGGAGTCAGGAGGTGGCTGGGAAGATCCAAATATCTCCACGGAGCTAGGGATTTTAAATGAACAGCACCCATAGTGATGGGGGGGGGGGCAATTTATCCTTAGGAGTAACCCAAGACAAGCTGTAACACAAAGTGAATTTAAATAGCAATGGACCCTTCACTTGTCCTTTAAATTATATTTAGAAGTAGCACATTCAAATGAAAGAAATACTAAATTAAACTATTTATCTTGTGCCAAAATACACATTTCCCAAATAGCTCAAATGTGAACTGCAGAATTGTCCAGAGATTTAATTTGATACAAAATCTGAGGCAACCACATTGCCAAGCAACTCAGTGCACTTAGGTTATAAAAATGTTGTTCCACAATTTTCTATTCTAATTGACACTTTGCAGCAAGTTAACACTGTCAATCATTTTGTGCATTAGAAAGAATTGAAAACCCAACATGGGCTAAATTTTCTTCAGTCACATAAAGCAGCTTAACAATAAAAAGAACAGTTTAAAAAAGAATAGGCAGAAGATGTGATGCACAGTTTGTGGTCAAACATTAGTCCAGGGCAGTTTGTGACCACAAAGTTAAAGTCAAGGTTTCCAGGATCCTGCATCAGTCAGGACTCATCTTCAGTCTGTCGAAATTGTCTACTTATGTTCAGTGCATAAGACTATATCTGGTCCTAAGGACAACATTCACTTTCTGCTTTTAAAAGCTGTGTCAAAATCACTTTCAAGTTACATAGAAAAGTGCTGAAGTAATCTCATCTGGGGCAGCTGGCTCACATTAGGGAGCTCCTTCTCTTAAGGGAAAGATATTCCCATCCTACAGTTTGGCATTTGAAGTCACACCACATACTGATGCAAGTTATTCGAATGACATAAGGTTAGCAGGTACCTGGAAGAGAATGTAAATTAGTCAGCAATGTAAAGTTTCTGTGGAAAGGGGAAACTGAAGTATCAACCCATAGTAGTATTATTTCCATTTATTGTGAAGTGCCAACAATGCAATCAGTCCCTTAAACAGGCCCTGCGTGAGGCTGACTCTGCAAGCTAGTAGCAGGACATTGTACCATAACTTTGGAGAGGAAAAGCATGACACAGTAAGGGGGCACTGAGACTTATGGCTACAGCTGCACAAATTCACCATTACTAGATTTTTTGTGGGTATCCTAGAATTTGAAATCTTGCCTTTCACACCTGTTGCAAAACTTTGGTCAATATGCAAAAAGGGTTGCTACAAATATGCCCGGATGAGCTTGTTTGTGTATCCTTGAGTTGCCCAAACAGGCTAGAAAGCAGCATCCTCTATGTAGGGGTTTCCTGGAATGTAAGGGAGAAACTGGTTGGAAAAGACATGTTCATGGCCTTACCTGAGGCCTGTTGCTTTTGCATGCATCATCCAAATGCTTGTGCCACAATATTGCATGAAACCTTGACCCAGTCTGAAACTTGTAAATATTGCCTACAAAATTAAAAAAAAAATCAGGATCCCTCAGGTTTTGACAGACAGACACTTGGCTTTGCTACATTCTAATCTTTTAGTGTAGAAGCCAAGAGTGTAACGTAAATGGGAAAATTAATTTGGTCCTCAAAAACCCAAACTGCTCCTACCACACACAGCAGTCCCTGGCAGGAAGGATAGGCTATGAGGAATATGTGCCCAGCACCCCCCAGGTAGGGGGTAGAAGATAGTGTGCATATTCAATAGACCTGAGAGGAGCACACGGCAGTAAAAATAAACTGTCATAGAACCAAAGACAGTAAGACCAATCTGGGCATCCACTCCAACCTCCTTCATTTTATACTTTGCTTCATTCCCACTAGCGTTTATATACCTCACCCCTGAATCATTTTAATGGATACACTATTACTTGCAAATTTAGCTTTTTCAGCATCCGCTTGTTGGTCTCTTTCATTCCTCAGGTTAGCATTGTCCTTCCCTGAATTTTCTCTTGAAGTCAGACTTACATTTCATTCATTGTATTCTACAGGAGAGAGTTGCAGCATGTGCAGCTCATGTGCATCACTGCCTCTCATTAAAATAAAGAAAGACATTAAATGTTAGGAGAACAGGGGGGAGGAATAGCTCAGTGGTTTGAGCATTGGCCTGCTAAACCCAGGGTTGTGAGTTCAATCCTTGAGGGGGCCACTTAAGTATCTGAGGCAAAAATCAGTACTTGGCCCTGCTAGTGAAGGCAGGGGGCTGGACTTAATGAAAAGGTCCCTTCTAGTTTTAGGAGATAATAATTGGAGATATACCTATTATTTAACTTCAAAGTTTTCTGTAGAGACCCTCATGATGCACATTGATGCTAGGACCTTTTTGAACATTTGAAGTGTCTGCTGAGTGATGATGGTTAAAATCTAAGTAAATGGTTTTATAAATACTTTGATGTTTGAAGAAGCCTCATAAATCAGCGCTTAGAGTGAAGCTGACTATCTAGGGATTACAGAAGTCATATTTGAAGGACATAGTGACTTTGAGAGAGCCATTTGGAACAAAAAACCCCCATAGGGTACATTTACACTGGAATAAAAGATATGCAGCATATCCCGGGCAGGCCCAGGTCAGCTGACATGGCCTCTGGCTGCAAGGCTAAAACTTGCTGTGTAGATGTTCAGATTTGGGCTCAACCCTGGACCCTGGGACCCTCCAAGCCTGAGCCCCAACGTCTACACTGCAATTCAACAGCCCCATAGCAATGGGTGGTGAGTGGAGCCCCCCTTCGGGGAGGCTAGCCCTAGCCCTGCCCCTTTCACACACACCCCCATGGCTGGAGCCCCGAGACCATCCCCCCTCTGCCAGAGGATCCCCAAGACCACCCCCCTGTGGTGGGAGGAGCCCTGAGACACTCCCACCCAGAGGAGCCTCCAACCCCCTCCTCAGCTGGAGGAACCCTGAGCCAGCTGAAGCCCCGAGACCCTCCCTACACTGGTGGCTGGAGCTCCTAAACCGCCCCGCAGCTGAAGGAGCCCCAAGTTGGCCAAAGCCCCGATCCACTCCCCTCCACCTGCCTGGAGGAGCACCAGCTGGCTGAAGTCTTGAGCTCAGCTGGAGCCACACCACATCTCCCCTCCCCAGACCCCAAGGCACCACGAGAAAAGCATGCGTCTCTCTTCTCTGGAAGAAGCTTTTGCTATGCTCCATGCAGGTTCCTGGGAGACTGAGGAGGCAGTAGCACATGCTGCCTCCTCAGCTGCCGTGGAAACTGCAGGGGCATAATAAATCAAAATCTTCCCCCCCAAACCCTGCAATCGGGGGTCTGGTGCTGCCCATGCCCATAGCCCGAGCCCTGCAAGCCTGAGTCAGCTGAAATGGGCCAGCTGCAGGTGCTTAACTGCAGGGTAGACATACCTATAGCGAATAGGGAATGCAAGTGACCTCACACTAATACCAAGAGTTCCTACAAAACACACAAAATGCACCCTCCCCCAATCATTTGGCAAAATGCACTTAGGCCTCCTGCAGGACCCCACAAACATTGGCTTTTTGCAGATGCATGCATCTCCCACTGTACCCTATTTTGAAAATCTGGTTCCTTAACTTTCTGAGCATGTGATATTGTAAATAATATAAACTTAGCATATTAAATGCTGTTACCCCATTCCCCGAGTATAATGTAGCATCTACCTTTGTCAGGGTTATTTAGCTGAAAAATATCAGGATGTTCAGGATCATCAGGCAGTGCCACCATCCAGCCCACAACAGAGACTTTTTTACCAGCAGTAGATTTATACTAGAAGAGGCAGACAGATCAGTTACAATTAACAGTAGCATGATTAAATACTGAGTTGACTTCTAACAATGAAAACAGAGCAGACAAATGTACTAGCTGGGAGTGACCATATTCACTTTTCGAATGCACATTGCCAGTCCTGCTCATGAGGATGATACGTCTAAAGAATGGTTTGTTTTCTAGAACAATTTAATATACTTTGCTTACATGTTTTCTTTCTGTGCCTCTTAATGACTTTGCTCCAAAGTAGAGAAGAGTTGATCCTGAAAGTGTAACCCAATATCTAGTCCATGAGGAGAGCTGAATAAGAAAGAAGAAAATTGGTAAAAATATCAGTGTGTTAATTTCAGATATTCTGAAAATGAATTAACAACTAAGTATTAGAATTAGCTGTTTAAAGTGAGGAAGCTAATAGGAGGTAGGAGCTGGGGCCAGATTCTCAGCTGCTGTAAATCAGTATAGCTCCCTAGGCTCTGACTGCTGTCTATGAGAATGCAAAATACATCAAAGAAAATCCACATTATCCTAATGTCTCCTCTAGAAATCTCAGGGCTGTTCATTTCAGTGCAGAGCATTGTACTGCCCTCTGCTAGGCATATCTTATACCTGCCTCTGATGTTTGGTCAGCATAATTGATTAGCCAAAAATTCTGAAAAATGACTTATCAGAAAGTCAGAAAAAATTGTTTCAGGTCGAAAGAAATGTTTTGGTTTGATTTTAAGCATTTTTATCTGTTTTTTTAAGTAAAAACAAAGGAAATGAAGACCTAGATTCACAAGGAAATCCGGGCACCGTTCACAAAATTGAGGAGGAAGTTGTGGTCTTACTCATTCTCTCCTGTTGAAAGTGTTCCACTTTGTACAAATAATTAAATATTAATTGGCGCAAGGACTGGAACCTGGGTGACACCCCCCATTCCCCAATGAGTGCCCTAATCACTAGGCAATAGAGTCACTCTCACTCACTGTATTTATACAAAGTGGAACAGATTCAACAAAAGAGATTGATATCAGAGCCCACCCCAGAATAGCCAATAGGCTGGTCCTGCTCTGGATCAGGAACTTGAACCCTGGTCTCCCATATCAGAGTTCCCTAATTACTGGGCAACTGGTATAAGGGATGCACCACCAACCCCTCCTCTTTCTTCTCCACCACCCTTTTATGAATCTAGGCAAAAAAATTAAAACATCTTGTTCTGGGAATGTTGAAATAAATCATTTGGACATTTTCAATTTTTTTCTTCTATTAAAAAAATGTGGTGAAATTGATGCAAATTCACAAGATGTTTTGGTTGATCTGAATCTACAGTTTTTTGGTTAAATTAAGTTTCAGCCACATAGTTTTGCGCAGCTCTAATTACAAGGTTATTTCAACAGTTCTTCAAATCTCTTAAGATTAAACCATGAAGCTCCAAACAAAAAATTGTAAGAGGATCAAAGGTAAACCATGGGATTTCCATTGCATCATGGATCATACACAGCCCTCCCACTGATGTGAGGGGGATCTGAATGTGAGGAGAGGGACCCCACAGAAATGGATGCTCACAGGCCTTTACAGACGCTGATATTACATAGAGTTCCTCTTCTCATCCCACCTCTGTGGTGTCCCTTACAAGTACATGGGGGAAAGAAAAGATGCAGAGTGGATTCTGGGAGAGAAGGAAACATTTTGTGTCTTATGTTTTAACAGAAAGTGATTTTGTAGCAAAACATTGTTCTGTTTCCTGGAACAGAATTAACTGCCCTGCCCTGTTTGGCATTGTACTGCAATCTGAAGCTAACAATGCAAACAATAATAGCCATTATCAAATTAGGATCACAGTAAAGGTCCAACTTACTGTAGGCTTTCTGCCTTCCTTTAGTAACGTCTTCCTTCTTAAAGGCCCTTCCATGGTAATGACTCCTGTTGAACTCCCTAATGTGCAGCTCCAGGCTCCTGTTGGGCTGAAGCGACAAACACTATCACATTTAGGTGCACAGACAAACAGGAACAAATAATGCTCTTAATAAAAATTTATTCTTTATAGAAGTTTTCTGTGCAGTGGTTGCTATTGCATATATAGAATCATCAAAACTTGGCTCTGTAGCATGTATGTTTCAGATACCTAAACAAAATAACCAGGTTATCTGAAAAATTCTAGTAGATTTCAGGAAACAGGAGAAATCTAGTGCTACATGTTATACTGAGTTATGTTTGATTTACATAGTGGTAAGCCTAGAAATAATGACTTTTCATCCAGAAAACAGGACCCCTGGTAGTTCTTACTGTGCATAGTTTCTAATTACACACACATGCAACCTGCATATTTTTATATGACAGAAAGTGAAGAATAAATTATCCAATTGAAACTACAGGAGGAATATCTGATGGAAATAATGTATTTTCATAAATCAGAATTAAATCAGGCCACCGGGACATGCCCTCACTCTTGCAGAATGTACCAGGGCATCTTTAAGAACCCAAATAGCTAGTGCCTCTGTTTTAAGAAAAAATATTGGCCACATCAAAAATATTTTACCATAGCTGTAAAGCAGCAATGGTATCTGTGAACATTCGAAATGGATTAGTGACATGTTTGAAACCGTCTGAATTAAAAAAGCCAAACTGTATAGGAATAAGCATGTTAAAAATCTTTCTGCAGATGATTTGTCACTGGAAATTTTGACCACACTACATTCACAGTTCTACTCTGTGTAACTATTAAGCAAACTGAAAAAGCAGTGACCACTAAGACACACACTGCTGCCTTCTCCACATTGCAATCAATTGCCATTTATAATTAATGTTTGAATATGCTTATCACTTATTATTATGTAATGTGTTGACAGAGTTCTTGGTGCTTCAAAAAAACAATGAAAGACACTGTTCCCCCAAAGCTTACAGTCTATGATGGATTTGTATGTAGATTACACACAACTTATATATCTGCAGTCCATACCCAGATTTGCCAGTAACAACTACAAGATGATTTTTAACCTGAGACAGAAGATTTTGCTTTGTGATATCCCCAAAACCGGCAAATCATATGAATTTTCTCATCTATTTAAAAAAAGTTTATTAACATAAATAAACTTTCCATACAAGCATTAACAACTCCTATTCATAACCTGTATTTGCTACCTTTAAAAGTCCCATCTGTGTTTTGTAACTTCTTCTTATTTATGTATTTATTTTGTTCAGATTCCAGAAATGGTCATACATAATATAAAATCTACTTGAGCCTGACATAAGGCTGTCCATCTTTTTTTTTAATTGAAAGGATTTCCCATAATTTATTTCTCTTTGCCACTAATGATGGGGTATTTATCTTTTTCCAAAAATGAGCTATTACACAGCTGGATGCTAGCAGTAATTGTGTTATCAAGGAGCCCTACTCCAAGTTAGTAACCTCTTTTAAAATGTTACCTAATAGACTCACTATGGGTTTTGTGGGTGGCCTCGCTTTAGTTACCTTGAAAATTCTATTTGTTCTTTTATCCAGAAATACTATTATCTTAGGGCATTCACAGCATACATGCAGAAGGGTCCTTATTTCTCTCCATCCTCTCCATTATTTATATATATATCATTTCACTTAAATGGTATGAGGTACCACCGATAACATATTTTGTAGTAATCTTCCTTAATGGTTACCCAAATAGATGAGACTTGAAATTAGACGAAGGTTTATAACCATTAGAGAAGTGAAATTCTGGAACAGCCTTCCAAGGGGAGTAGTGGGGGCAAAAGACATATCTGGCTTTAAGACTAAGCTTAATAAATTTATGGAGGGGATGGTATGATGGGATAGCCTAATTTTGGCAATTAATTTGGCAACTGATCTTTGATTATCAGCAGGTACATATGCCCAGTGGTCTGTGATGGGATGTTAGATGGGGTGGGATCTGAGTTCCTACAGAGAATTCTTTCCTGGGTGCTGGCTGGTGAGTCTTGCCCACATGCTCAGGGTTTAACTGATTTCCATATTTGGGGTCGGGAAGGAATTTTCCTCCAGGGCAGATTGGCAGAGGCCCTGGAGGTTTTTCGCCTTCCTCTGCAGCATGGGGCACGGGTCACTTGCTGGAGAATTCTCTGCAGCTTGAGGTCTTCAAACCACAATTTGAGGAATTCAATAACTCAGACATAGGTTAAGGGTTTGTTACAGGAGTGGATGGGTGAGATTCTGTGGCCTACATTGTGCAGGAGGTCAGACTAGATCAGGGATGGGCAAACTATGGCCCGCGGGCCGGATCCGGCCCTTCAGGGCTTTGGATCCGGCCCGCGGGATTACCCCTGGTGGTGCTGCGGGCCCGGCGCTGCTCTCAGAAGCAGCCCCCGGGCCGGGAGGCAAAGGGCTCCATGTGCGCACGCAGAGCCCTCTGCCCCGTCCCCCCCCCCCGGGGCTGCAGCACTTCCTGGAGTGGCGTGGGGACAGGGCAGGCATGCAGGGAGCCTGCCCTGGCCCTGGTGTGCGCCACTGCCACCCCGGAGCCACTTTAGGTAAGCGGCACCGGGCTGGAGCTCAAACCCCTCCTGCCCCCCGCCCAACTTCCTGCCCTAAGCCCTCTGCCTGTACCTCGCACCCCTCCTGCACCCAACTCCCTGCCCTGAGCCCCTTTCTGCACTCCTGTGCATTCCAACCACCTGCCCTGAGCTCCCTGCTGCACCCTGCACCCCAACTCCCTGCCCTGAGCCCCATCCTGCACTCCGTACCCCTCCTGTACCCCAACCCCCTTCCCTGAGCCCCCTCTTACACTCTGCACCCCTTCTCTGCCCCAATCCCTTGTCCTGAGCCCCTTCCTCCACATCCCGCACTCCATCCGCCCTGCCCCGGCCCTGCATACAATTTCCTCACCCAGATGTGGCCCTCGCCCCAAAAAGTTTGCCCACCCCTGGACTAGATGATCAAAATGGTCCCTTCTGACCTTAAAGTCTGAGTCTATGAGATTTTGGCCTTCCTCCATATATTTTCCCATTGCCCCAAAATGACATTTGGGGGGAGGGATAGCTCAGTGGTTTGAGATCAGCCTGCTAAACCCAGGGTTCTGAGTTCAATCCTTGAGGGGGCCATTTAGGGATTGGGGCAAAAATCTGTCTGGGGATTGGTCCTGCTTTGAGCAGGGGGTTGGACTAGATGACCTCCTGAGGTCCCTTCCATCTATGATTCTATGACATCTGTTTTTAGATTATTTTCCTATTTATCTTTTAGATCCATCAGTAAATTATATCATAAAAAAAAGATCAAGCCCTTGGAGGTGGCCTTTACCATAATTAATATTTCTAGCCTTCTTAATGGTCACCTGCAACTTGGGCTTCCTACATGGGATTTGATATAATGCTTTAGAGGCAAATAAACCAACATCAGTATGTTAATAATCCCCATTAGTTCTTTGATGGTATTAATTTCCATAACTTTATCATTATAGAATAACTGGCTGTTACGTGTATACCTTTTTTCCTTCCATACATTATATGTGTTGGATTAGATAACCTTAGCTGAAATTCTGGATAATTTCTGACGGATGGAAGTGGAAGGAAAAGGGGCTCACTCTTATCTTTATCAAATTATATCCATGGAGTGTCATTTTGACACCTGGATTGATTCCATTTTGTATTGGTCTAAATCCATTAGGTAAAATAAAAATAATCAACACACTACATTTATAATTAAAATCTTGTTCAATTTCCACACACAATTAGTGACTACCTGTGAAAAGTTTGGTTTAAGTGACTTGCCCAGCATCTCATAGGAACTCTGTGGCAGAGGCAGGGATACAGTCCAGTTCTCCAGAGCAGTGTTCGCCTGCCTTAACCATGAGAAAATCCTTTTTCCTGCAAACCCTGCCTCATTCACTACACCTTCCAACTGCTGCAACAAATGAGGGAGGAGGCCTATATTCAAAAGTCTCCTTTACTACAGAATCCTGATTCATCCCAGAGCAGGTCCTGAACAAGGCAGGGTTCCTGTGGAGAAAATACCATGTTATCATGTAATTAAAGACTATCTCATAATGCATATGCACAAATGACTGAATTAAGGTTGCACAAACAACCTTATTTCCATCATCTCCTAACTTTTTATGTGCCTAACTTTGTGACCACAATAATGTTCTTTTAACATGTGTGTGTGTGTGTGTGTGTGTGTGTGTGTGTGTGTGTGTGTGTGTGTGTGTGTGTGTGTAATTTCCTAGGTTTTTAAAAAAGCAAATGGAAAAAACCAGGAATTCCACCATATCGACACCACATAGTTCATCAGTGTAGCTGGAACATTTAGATCCACAACACAGACCAGATGTGAAAAAGAGGGGGATGGGACGCTTCCCCAGTGTGTTTCACAGATATTTGCTGACAGAAGAAAGGTGAGGAATTTTGGGTTCCGCATTCTAGTGGCCAAAGACTCTTCTGCCTGTTCCTTCCAAACTTGACCCCCTTCTGCCGCATCCCCTCCAACCTATCCCTGCCCTAGTCCTGTTTCTTACTCACCCATGTCTCTTTGTTCAAGTTCCAGTCCTAGTCTCCATTCCTCAGGCTTCTCATCCCAGTCCCTTTGCCCAGCCAGTCCTAATCGTCTCCTCTAGGCTCACTGTCCAAGTCCCAGTCTCTTCTGTTGCCTCCACAGAACCAGTCCTAGTTCTCCACTGCTGGCTCCTCATCCAGTTTTTCCCCTACTTCACTAATTCCCAGTCTTGTCCAATCTCAGACTCCTTCAAGCTCCCTGATCCAGCTCCCATCACTGGCTCAGTGTCCCAGTCTCTTTGCCTAACCAGTCCCTGTTTTTCCCCTGCAACTCAGCCCTGGTAAGAACTATCCCCTGGTCTCATTATTCCTCACACTAGTTCAAGAGTGGGCAAACTAAGGCCCAGGGGCCGCATCCGGACCTTCAGATGTTTTAACCTGGCCCTTGAGCTCCTGCTGGGGAGTGGGGTCCAGGGCTTGCCCCGCTCCACAAGTACTGTGGCTTCTTGCGGCTCTTGGAAACAGCAACATGTCCCCCCTCTGGTTCCTACACGTAGGGGCAGCCAGGGGGCTCTGCATGCTGCTCCTGCCCCAAGCTGCGCCCCCGCAGCTCCCACTGGCCGGGAACCATAGCTGATGGGAGTTGCAGGGGTGGCACCTGTGGACAGGGCAGCGCGCAGAGCCACCTAGCCGTGCCTCCGCGTAGGCGCCAGAGGGGGGACATGTTGCTGCTTCCAGGAGCTGCTTGAGATAAACGCCACCCAGAGCCTGCACCCCTGGCCCCCTCCAGTATCCCAACCTTCTGCCCCAGCCCTGATCCCCCTCTCGCCCAATGAACCCCTAGGTCCCACCCTCCTGCACCACCCTCACCTCCCACACCCACAAGCCACACCCCAGCCCAGAGCCCCCTCCCACACCCCAATCCCCAATTTTGTGAGCATTCATGGCCTGCCATACAATTTCCATACCCAGATGTGGCCCTCGGGCCAAAACGTTTGCCGACTCCTGCACTAGTTCCTAGTCTCAGTCTCTTTGTTCATCCAGTCCCAATCTCCCTCATTCCCCAAACTCCTCCAATCTCAGCATTTCCCCCCATCCAGCCAACTGGCTCACAGGTCCCCCCCTCCTACCAGATACAAATCTCCTTTCCTGGCTCCCAGCCTCAGTCCTCTTGCCTGCTGGTCCCAGTCCCCGTCTCCTCCTCCCGCACTCCAGTCCCAGTCTCACCAGATTCCTTGTTCCAATCTACTCCTTTCCATACCCCCACAGTCTGGCTTTTATCCCCTCTGTAATCAAAGCAATACTCAATGGACCATATTCTCCACTGTCTTGCAAAATAGTTTTAAAACAGGATTTGTATACCTACTTTGCACAGGTGCAACTAACAAGACAAGGTGGCAGGCAGTGAAGAATTAAGCCTGGTGCATCCAAAAGTGACTCCTAAATGTTGTGGATTGCTCCTATTAGGTTAGGCAATAGTATTGACTACTGGAAACATGTTTGATGCTGGGGAAGAGGTCAGTGGATGAACAAAATGCTTTGTTCCCACGGCATAAAAATCAGAGTAAATATTGAGGCCAAAACATTCCAGAAGTTCGAGGGAAAACATATAATTTGGAGTTTTATCCTAGTGCAATGCAGAAATAATTCAGGAGTCTGGCAAAATATAGTATGGAATTGTGGCAACATAAAAGCCCCACAATAGCTCATGACAATGACCTCAGAAATGAAAAGACATTAATGAAAGCATACTGACTAATGGGATGAGAGAAGACAAACTAAGTAATAGTGCAAAATTACTTAAAGCATAATGTTAAAAATATTGAGTTCCTTTTGTCACACAATAAGAAGATGGAATTCCATGGCTACATAAGAAACTCAAATATTCAGTAGGGACATTCTTTTTACAGAAGGGTGGGTAGGAGATGATCTGTTAGGAATTTTCTGCCTCTAGTATCTATCTAGTTTCTTGTGATCATAACACTGAAATTTCAATACCCAAAAATATACACAGGCCAGTGCTGTTTACAAGAAGTACATCAATCATATACTGATTAATGCACACAAGTAAAAGGTTATGTATGTGATATGGCATTTATTGCACAATCTTATTCATTTATGAACAAGCACCCTTTCATCTATAGTCACTAATATGATTATTAATATAAATACATGTTGATGAAAACAATACATCTATAAGCAGCACCTATATGGGACTCTGGCCTTGGTCCAAGTGAACTGCTTGTGGCTACGCAGAGTCACGCTGGTTTTGCGGATGGAAGCCAGAGATCAGCTAATGTTTGCCCCCCTCTTTTTTTTTTTTTTTTTTTAAATAATCTGGATTGTGTTCTTAATTTTTCAGGGTGCCTATGGGATTGGTGGTTTTCTGTACTATGTTTAATTTAAATATATAAAATATATTTACATAGAAATCTAAAGTCCATGAAAACTCTCTGCTGGATATTTACAGATATTTCTCTGGTGTTGCAGGTAAAGTAATTGATTTCTTTGTGGTGCTTTGTTAAAATTTGTATTCAAAACAGGGAAATGCAAAATTCATCAGAAAGGATCTCCTTTCCACACACATTTCCTTTTTTAGCAGCCTCCTATTTCCTCTCAGTGGGGTCATACAATGGTTGCAGGAACTGGAGTGATGAGGGTAAAGCAGGGGTGGGCAAACTTTTTGGCCCTAAGGCCACATCTGGGTATGGAAATTGTATGGCAGGCCATGAATGCTCATGAACTTGGGGGTTGGGGTGCAGGTGGGGGTGAGGGCTCCAGCTGGGGGTGCAGGCTCTGGGGTGGAGCCAGAAATGAGGAGTTCAGGGTACGGGAGGGGGCTCTGGGCTGAGGGCTGGGGTGTGGGTGGGGGTGTGTGAGGGTGCCGGCTGGTGGTGTGGGCTCTGGGGTGCAGGAGAGTGGGACCCAGGAGTTCAGAGGGTGGAGGGGGGAAATCAGGGCTGGGGCATGGGGGTGGGGTACTGGAGTGGGTCAGGAGTGCAGGCTCCAGGCAGCGCTTACCTGAAGCAGCTCCCGGAAGGGGTGGCATGTCCTCACTCCAGCTCCTATGTGGAGGTGCGGCCAGGCGGCTCTGCACGCTACCCTGTCCTCAGGTGCCACCCCTGCAGCTCCCATCGGCCGTGATTCTTGGCCAATGGGAGCTGCCGGGGCGGCACTTGGGGTAGGGGCAGCGTGCAGAGCCCCCTGGCTGCCCGTATGCGTAGGAGCCAGAGGGGGGACATGTTGCTGCTTCCAGGAGCCACGCAATGCAGGGCAAGCCCTGGACCCCACTCCCTGGCAGGAGCTCAAGGCCAGATTAAAACATCTGAAGGGCCGGATGCGGCCCCTGGGCCTTAGTTTGGCACCCCTGGGGTGGAGTCTAGTTGCTGTTCTCATTTAACATTCCCCCCCCCCCCCCGTGACTGGGGTCCTAGCCTCATCAAGGGCTATCTTTAATTTCTAATATAAAGCTTCTAAGAATGTTTCACCAACTGAATGATCTGAATGGCTCAATGCTGATTTGGAAAAATTAGGCTGTCTTGTGTGGGACAAATAAACAAGTGTTCCAAGAAACACACATACATTAAGTGTATTTTCACAAGGAAATAAAATGTACCTGAGAATGCCTCATAAAGGCAACTGAACAACGTGCATTATAGCATCAAAGAATCCAAGAAATCAGATGTGAAAACCCCCAGCAGGCAATCTAGTTCAGATCCTGGCCAATGCAGGGAATGTATTTTCAAAGGCAGGAATTATTTAGGATATATAAGTGGGTATAACTAGAAGTAATGGAATAAAATAAGAAAAGGAAAATTTAGAATGCAAAGTCTTCTTGGCAACAGGACTGGCTTGACACCAGAACTCTCTCTTCTTTAGGTACTTATATGACAAAAAAAACCTGCCCCCCATCACTGTAGTATCTGAGAGCCTCTGAAAGGAAGTGGGGGAAGCCCCCAATAAAGCAAGACTGGCCAAAGCACTCGTATATCATTGTAATGGAATGATAGAAAGAAATTATGAGAAGATGTACTGTGGTGAAGAGTCCTTCCCTACTCCTCGGGGGATGGACTAGAAGTGATTTATTAGTCCTTTATACCTCTGACTCCTATGAATCTTTGAATTAATCTCTGGTTTTCAGAAGCAGATACCGCAAACATACATGTACAAGCCCCGGCGTATTTTCCAAAAGCAGCTATAGTAATAATTGTCTCCACTGGTCCCTGCAATGGCAATCAGTGATTGTAAAAAACATAATAAGCACATTTTCTCCAGCTAAGACTGTGAGATGATCCAGGGTAAAAGGAGTAAATAGGATTTCCATTAGGGAGCCCTTATGGAATAGGAAAATATATTTTGACTTATCAAATATTTCCTCTCTCTAATTTACAAGGTCCACAGATACATTATCCAATTGACTTTTTGCCTGTGTCCAGCTATGTAGGCAGAGCTGTACCTGTCAGTCACTGGCATGAAAGGGTATGGCCAGCTAAACTGAAGAATCCACCAGTTAAGAGAGCTTCCAAAGAAAGGACAATATCCCCAGTGGCCTTAAATTTTTTAATGAGTTTAAAACACTGTACGAATAAACTGTGAATTCCTACTGCACAGCACAGCCTTATGAACCAATTCGGAATGAACTAAATGGCAGTTTTAGCCCATTGGCAACAATATACTCCAAGCAAGGTAAGGTCTGTGGCCTTGAAACTCAGAAGAAGGCAATTTTTGGTAAGTCATATTACATTTTCCCATTATCTTTCATTTGCAAGGGATTCAGATCAATTAACTACTGGAATTTCTAAATCAGCAGGCATGAATAGCTTGCATCCAGGAGCCCTAAAAGAGTTGGCTAAGGAGATCTCTGGGGTGCTCATCTTAATTTTTAATGCATCTTGGAATCTAGGGGAAATTCCAGAAGACTGGAAGATTGCTAATGTTCTGCCAATATTCAAAAAAGGCAAATGGGATGATGTGGGTAACCATTGGCCAATTAGACTGACATCAGTCTTGGGCAAATAGTGGAAAATCTGTTACGCAATTAAGTTGATAAAGAATTAAAAAAATACAAATATAATTAATACCGATACATGGTTTTATGAAAAACAGAGTTGGTCAAACAAACCTGATTTCATTCTTTGATGAGATTTCAGGTTTGGTTGGAGGGGTTGTTGTTCAGATGTAATATACATGCAACTGAACATGTGATCCTGTGACAAAAAGGGCTACTGCAATGCTGGGCTGTATAATCAGGGGAGTAGTGAGCAAGAGTAGGGAAATGTTTTAGTCTGTAGAGCAGTGTAATTTCTGTCTGAATTTAAGCACTAAAACATTGTATGCCATTGGTTATGCTTTGGGGCAGTTAAGAGATGGTGATCCTGAGATCGCTTGGGACATTTCTAAAACAGGTCATCACCACTTTCCTCATTTTGTATTTTAATCTTGAGCCACAGGATCAACATGATCCCCTCTGCTACCTTCCTGCAGTTACAGAGGGTTGTCAAAATTTTACTAGCCCAGCTCAGGTGGCTGTAGTCAGATTTACATATTATATGAATATTTCCATTTCCTGCTATCAGGGAACTTTTCAGCAAAACTTGGGGAGTTTCATGTTAAAACTTTGAGTACAGGTGAGGTTCACATGTAATGGATGGTTCTCATGGCTACAACTTTGAGCAAATCTGTATTTTGTCTCTCCTTGGCCTATAAGTAGAGCATTTGGCTTCCTGAAAAGTCTAGGGCTTGATCCTACTTCCACTGAAGTAATAAATTTCACCGTTTTGTTATTTCTATTATTTTACCTGTTTCTTCTGCAAATAGATGAGCTGTGTATTCCACTTAGGTGTGTGCACGCCCAGTGCACTGGAACTGGAGACATTTGCTTAGCAGTACCATAGAGGGGACAGGAATCCAGTCTTACCTACCACATTGTATGATGCTTGTGAGGTATACAGGTAAATAAGATTTGTGGGAGGGTGTGTTGCTATAGTTTACTGAAGGCCTAAGCTAACACCTCTTTGTTGTACAAAAATCAGTACAATGCACTATGTTCTATCTGACGTAAACAGACAATATGTGAAGAGTATTTCTAGTTTAATTCAGGAAATAAATTATACAGAAGGACCAAGAAGCCATCCTTTTAACTTCCTTTGCATATTAATATATTTAAAACCCCAAATTAAGCAAGAAACCATGCAGCTTTCATTACAAACATGCTTATGCAATGTCATAGAAGCCCACACCAATCAGCTTCTGAAGCCTGGAAGCCAGATGTATTTATTGGTTGAATCTAAACATTATTCTCTCCCCCGGCTAAGCACATACAGCTTATATTAGCTCAATGGGAATTTTGTGCAGAAATGGAAGGAAAAAAGAGACCCAATGAGTTACTTTGTTCACCTAGTGATACTTTTGCAGACAGGATGAATTTGGTTTACTTAAGGAAAATATAGAGTCTCAAATGAGAATTCATCAATGCATGCTGAGAGAAACAGACCCACCACCTAATTGTACCTGTAGACACAGCTTCGACTTCTGGGAGAATTCCGAATTGGTACCCGCCAGTTAGGCCCCAGCGTGGCATACAGCCGACCCCTGTTTGTAAATTTAAACATGAGTTCTTTTCTAATACCATAAATGCTGTGGTGAACATCCATTCAAAACATATAAGGAATAAAGTGAGAGAGACATATGATACAAATCTCTAAGTAAGACTACAAGGCATCTGTATTTACTCAGAAATGGAAAAGATTTAATTTTCACATTTGCAATAAAAACAAGTATTTCCGACATCTGTAAGAAGTGCAAAATGTTTTTATGGAATATGAATCTTTGTGAATGAACAAACATAGGGGAAGATCCAGGTTGAGGCTAAATACTACACACATAGCTTGCATTTGCTGGTAAAGAATAATTCACAATCTATGGGTTTGTGAATCTGTTTTCCACAGCTCAGAATGTGATATTTCCTTTTACTTGGACTTACTCTCCACTTTTATCTCTAACAAGGAAGGATTATTCTGAGTGTTCATTTTGGGAATAAATTATTTAGGAATTTGACTTTTGGTTTCGTATTCTTTCCATAATACGAAAACTGACATGAGAAATTCAGGAAACAAACAAACAAAAAAAAACAGTTATAAAGACATTGCAAATAGAATAAGAAATTAGGGTTTTTTTGAAATGCCATTTTCTCCCCATTGGACACTGAATTTAGGATTTGCCCATAAATGCTATATAATGGGTTTCATTATTTCAATGATATACATATGATATACTGATAACAGGCACAACACCAAAGCAGTTCCTATCGCAGGGACATTTTCCTAAGTGACTTCCGACTAATTCTCCCCAGAGCAGGTTTGCCCTCTTACAGGATTTCCCCCCCCCGCATACCTTTCTGGAGCTGACTCTAAGTATGGCACAGTCAAGTAGCTATAGCCCTGAAGTGGTGGTTTGGCAAGGGAAGTGGTTTCCCTATCTTCTGTTAATTATCTGATGTTTTCTCCCCAGATTTTTGTTTCTTATTGAGCTAGAGATAGCACACCGTTAAGTCTATTATAGAGGAAAGGAATTAAGTGTATGTTCTATTTTTAATCTGTATTTAGGAAGCTTTAGTCCTATAAGGACTAACGTGATAAAGTATAGCAGTTCTAAACTTAGTCAATGGGTGTTTGTGGCTATAATAAATGTTCTTTAATAGATCATGCACTGTATTGTATGTGTGTAGCTAATGCATGCCCTGAAAAAAAAAAAACGCTACTGTGCCTGCCCCGACCCCACTGTTTAATTTATGTTGGTACCAGTACAAGTTCAAAAGGGATATTCTAGTGTGAGTGTGTAGAGATATTCTAGTGTACGATCTAGAGTATCAAGCTGATGATTCAACATGTTTACGATTCAAAATAAACCAACATTTGGATTGTAAACCAGGTTTTCTCAGACATATGGATTCGCCTTAGATTTATTTCCTCACAAAAGGGAGTCATGCAGTAAACAGAAGCACATGTAACTCTCCAGAAAATAATTCCCTCTGATGGCAAATAAGAGTAAATGTCCCTTTTCAATATAAAAATATACAGGTATAGATTTAATCAGTAGTTTACAGAAAAGTTCATGTACTAAGGCCCAAATTCCTCAGCATCTGCCTGCCATCTGGAGTCACAAGAACAATCTGATGTGGGAATCTAAGTGGGTGCTTTAAACATAGCTTATTATACTTCTGAAAATTGATGTGTTAATATTATACATATTTAGTTGCATTGGATTTATTGGAGCATTGTTTAGACATGGGGATTCAGGAGAACGTACACACTCTGGCATTATTTGGCCTGGCACATAAACAAATAGAATTTGGCACTAGTCTCTCTTTATTTATGGTAAGGTTTATTAATAATACTATTTTTAAAGCTTTTAATCCAGCAAGTCCTGCAAACTATAGAGCAATCTCTCCATTGACCCCCCAAAGATATGAGGACAAAGCAGATGCTCTACTGCCCTTTCCTGAAACACTGTTTTATTCAGATAGTTCACATGAGGTGGAGTGGGAGGATAGAAGAGGAAAAGAATAAAGTGCTTGCTGAAGGCAGAGTTTCTGATTGATTAGTTTACACATTAGTAACATATACAGCCAACATGAGTTCCATTTTTAACATTTCCCATCCTCATTATGATTAGAATCATAAGAATGAGACCTCAGAATTGTAATGTGTGATGAGGCTTGTGAAGGATTTACAATATTCAGATCATTCAATGTACTGTATTTTTGTCAACTGAGTAGTTTGCCTAAAGCTACAGCTTCACAGACTTCAAGGTCAGAAGAGATCACTGTGACCATCTAGTTTTACTTCCCATATCACACAGGTTCCTGCATCAAGCCCAATAACTTCTTGTGTTAGAGCATAGTGTTTTAAAAAGATATTTAAACTTGATGTAAAGACTCCAGGTAATGGAGAAGCCCCCATATCCAGCAACTAAGTTGTCCCAACGGTTAATTACCCTCACAGTGTCAACAATTTGCCCTTTTTTTAGTTTGAATTTGCCTAGCTTCACCTTCCAGCCATTGGATCTCCTTCTGCTTTTCTCTGCTACATTAAAGACCCTTCAACAGTATGGTCCACACAAACCTAAGTTTGATAACAAGGTAGTAATCAAATTACAATTATACGTTCAGATTCTGCCACTGATGTTGAGTAGCAGTTTTGTATTTTGAATAATCTAAATCCAAAATATATATTTTTATGATGCATTTCTTCAAAATGTTTGTCATTTCTCTTCCTAAGAATTAGTTATCAATGATTTGAGAAGGATCTCCTGATTCAAAATTTTTCCTGTTATTGGAATATCCCTATTTTGGCAATTGTAACAGTTTCTTAGCCCCTAAAAACAACTAGCCCCTTAGTGATTTTATGTGGTATTGAGTGAGGAAAAATGAAGACACTGAGTTATAACTCACCTTTCAAGCCCTGAAGACAGCTCCTCACTAAATTCTGAACTTTCACTACTTCCTAGAAAAGGAAGAATATAGATAAGTGAAAAGCTCAAGGAAAATTAAAATTGTAAGAACGTGGAACCACTAGGAGAATTTTGACACAGTACTATGGAAACTGATCACTGAAGCTAGGTCTGAAAGTTCCGCTCTTTAGAGATCAGGATAAAATCTGACTTCAGAAATAGATTGCATGCTCCTTCCTGTCACTATGTAGTTCCGATGAATGGGTGGCTGCTGCTGATTTTAAATATACAACATTTAAATATGTCCTTTTGTTTTAATTTTCATGCTGCTGTATTCCTACAGAACTTCAATACTGCAGGAAGACAGAATAAAGTCAGGCCTGTAGAATGACCTTGGATTATTTCTACCCCAACATTTAAAAATTAAAATAAAACTATTAGAGATGAGAGTCACTGTCTTTTTATCAAGCACCAGAATTTGTAATATGGAGAACATATTAGTCCTGTGTCACTGTTTGGAACCATGTGATGTTAGCTTGATGCCATTTACATCAATGGTCCCTGTCCCTCTCATGTCACTCCTACCTTACCATTGACCCTGGAATAGCCATCTGACTGAAATGCAGCCTCAGCTGTGCAGAAACAGATTTTGCGATAATCTGTCAGTGAGTGACTTGCTAATGCTTAGTATAAAGCAGAGTGGGTTGTCTCTCAGTCCTGCATTTACCTCTTGGTTAAGGAGAATTCAGAAGTTTAGTGAAAATCCCAAGCTCTTCTTGGTCAAAAGTACTTCTGGCCTGTCCATCTCCTTTCTACTATGGGGATAGGCTAAATCACATAAGGAAGTGCCTGTGAGGATCCACAGGTCTCAAACCTGGGTCTGCAGTTCCCCAGGCAGCCTTTGCATTCTGGCTGCCACCTGGTACCCTGCTAGTAGCTAGGAGCTGAGAGACTAATGGAACCCTGGTCCTATCAGAGGTACCACCCATGGGTGTCCTGACTGGAGGGCTCATGCTCTCCAATTGGTTCAGCTGCACTATTTAAACCAGAAGGAGGCCCAGGAAGTGGTCTCTGCAACAGGGTGAATTCCTGGCTGGCTGCTACATCAGACCCTGCCTTTTCACCTGACTACTAAGCCCTGCTTTTCTGACTTGTCCCTGGATCCTGCTTCCTTGTCCTGTTCCTGTTCCTGGTTCCTGATCCCTGACCCTGGCATCTGACTCCAGCCCTGGCTTGAGACTCATGACTCCGGCTCTTACCCCGGCTTGATTTGTGACTCTGACTCTGGCGCTGATTCCTAGTCCGACCTCTGATTCTGGCTCCAACCCCTAGCTTGACTCTTGATTCTTGCTCCGACCTCTGACTTAATTCTGATTACGGTTCCAGCTCTTGGCTTGATTTGGCTATGACCACTAGGTCTGACTACTCAAGCCTGGTTGTGATACTGGCTTTCTGTTGACTACCGTGCAGCTTCTTAGTACTGTTCGAAACATGACTACATTAAACAAGCACTAGAGAACTTTTACTGCATGGCAGCAGGGTCCACATACGCCAGTTAGTTTGTGACACACTAGTGCGCACTAGAATTTACACCCCTCTGGTGTGGACTAACGCAGTGTAGATAAGTCCATAGTCACACCTTTATGCCCATAACACCCTGCTTCCATCAGAATCCTTCTTCTGTAGAATCCTATTGAAGCACTTGTCTCACACAGGCCAGACATACTGGCCCTATGTTACTCCTGGGGGAATTTTGCACCACTGGCAGAATTCATATCCCACACAGATTTTTTTGCTTCCCTGCAGAAAAATGACTTTCTGAGAGGGAAGCAAAGGAAGCTGCAAGAGTAGTCACGCACCACTCCCGAGCAGCGCAGGTACAACCTTTCAGGCACCCAGTGCAGCCGGCAGAGAGGTAAATCACCATGGGGCTAGGGACACCCCAGCCAGTGGCTCCTACCCTGATCAGCTGCTAGTCCCAGCTGTGCTGGAGGCAGGAGAGGATGGGACCTTCCTCTTCCCCTGCAAGGAGTGGCTGGGCCTGAGACAGACCCACCCCCAGAAACCTCCCCCAGCTGCAGGAAGCTCAGCATCCTCCCCTGCTGCCTGCCCCCATCACTCTTCAGCTGTGGGAGGAGGGGTCACTGTACAGAGAGCTGCTCCCCCATCCACCCTACCCCTGTGCATCCAGACCTCCCATACCCAGACACCCCTGCAAGCTCCACCAGGTACATCCAGAACCCCCCTATCCCTCCATACCTGAACCCCACCCCACTGAACCTCAACCCCTGCATCTGGAGCCCTCTTGCACCCAGACCCCCACCTCTGGACCCCACCCCTTCACCCAGACTGCCCCTCACTGAGCTCCCTGTACTCAGACCCCCACCCTGATGCAGCACCCCCTGCACCACCCTGCGCCTCCACATCCAGACCTCCACATCACTGACCGCCAACTAGCTGCAACCAGACCCTACCCCACCAAGCCCACTCCCCCAGCACCCAGACCCTTCCGCTGAGCCCTCCACACCCAGACCCCTCCGCTGAGCCCCAAGAACTTTCATCTGGAAACTCCTGCAGAGTCCCATTGCCCCTGTACCTGGAACCCCGCAACAAGCCTCTGTGCATCCAGATCCCCCCACACCTAGCCCCCCACCCACTGAGCTGCCTGCACCCAGATTGTCCCACACAGAATCCTCTCACCCCACACCTGAATCCCCCCACACTGAGCCCCACCACACTTGGATCCTGCCTGGTTGAGCCTGCCTGCCCACAACTGGTGTGCCTGGCACAGAGGGGCAGGGCCCCAGGCTGTTTCTGGGACATGCCCAGGCCTCGTGCTGTGTCAGGGTCGGGTGCAGCCTCACCGCTGAGTCCATGTCTTGGGGGGTTGCAGGGTGATCTTCCTCCTTTGTGCAGCTAGTGGCCTGTGCTCCCCACTGCCATGCTGGAGCCTCTGCATTTATTTATTGACAAATAAAACTTGCAGAATTTTAAAATATTGTGCACAGAATTTTTAATTGTTTTGGTGCAGAATTTTTAAATGTTTTGGTGCAGAATGCTCTCAGGAGTATTACTATGTGATATGCTAGCAGCTGCTAGTAAGACGGCAAGAGTAAGGTAAATTAAATTTCGACGATTCAGCCTCTAGCTGAAACAATGTCGATTTCCTATTTGATTTAATCACAAGGCATCTTGACATGTTAGTCTGGGAAGGAACCTGTCAGCCTTAACTTTAAGGCCAATTTGCTTTTGCAAGCTGCATAACAATGACATTTTCACGAGGAATACACCAGTGAATGAAAAAGTTAATCTTTTTTGTTTCAGCTTTCCTTTACAACAAACCAGAACTGGGACAAAGGTCAGAAGGATCAGGTGACTAATTTAAATGACCTATTGCACAGTTCTGCCTTTAGAATGGACATTTGTTTCAGATTAATTTCCTCAAAACTGCAGATTGAAAACCCCAATTTTTCCTATCTTGAATAAGTTGTTTTGATTTTCTTCTATCTAGACTTGAGCTACAGTAAACCAGTAAAAGAGTAATTTAATGGTGTCCAGTTTGAAAATTAATTCCAATTCTGCAGTTTCTCGTTGGAGTTTTTGAAGTTTTTTTGTTGGAGTATTGCCAAAGTCACAATACTCCAACAAAAAAACTTCTAAGGTGCCACAAGGCCTCCTCATTCTTTTTGCTGATACAGACTAACACGGCTACCACTCTGAAACCTTTCTTTTTACTGTGGTTTGCTCAGGTTACTCTGCTTCCTATCTGCTCCTGGTAATGCCTTCATTATAGGAGAATCCCCAGGCCAACCTCACTTTACACTAATACAGGTTAAAAACATGGGTCTTGTGCAAAAATAGCTCTCACATTTATTCTCATTTCATTAGTGAACTTTTTGGTGGTAAAAAGTGCTGGTTTGACATCCCATATATATCTACAGCATGGACATTGGCAGAACTTCCCCCAGACCCTCTCTATCTTGTTCTAGCAAGACAATCTCTAGCAGGGGAGAATAAATCTGTGTGGATGAGTTGAGCTAAGCGGCACAAAAAAAGACGATTACTCACCGTAGTAACTGTTGTTCTTCGAGATGTGTTGCTACTATCCATTCCATGTAGGTGTGCGCGCCGTGCGTGCACGGCTCTTCGGAACATTTTTACCCTAGCAACTCCGGCGGGCCGGCTGGGCGCCCCCTGGAGTGGCGCCGCTATGGCGCTGGATATATACCCCAGCCGGCCCGTCCGCTCCTCAGTTCCTTCTTGCCGGCTACTCCGACAGTGGGGAAGGAGGGCGGGTCTGGAATGGATAGGAGCAACACATCTCGAAGAACAACAGTTACTACGGTGAGTAACCGTCTTTTCTTCTTCGAGTGATTGCTCCTATGCATTCCATGTAGGTGATTCCCAAGCCTTACCTAGGCGGTGGGGTCGGAGTGAGACATGGCAGAGTGCAAGACTGCGGAGCCGAAGGCTGCATTGTCTCTAGATTGCTGCACCAACGCGTAGTGGGAAGCGAAGGTGTGTACAGAAGACCAGGTGGCCGCTCTACAGATGTCCTGGATGGGGACATGGGCCAGGAAGGCGGCCGACGAGGCTTGCGCTCTTGTCGAGTGAGCGGTGAGGCGGCATGGTGGCATGCGAGCAAGCTCGTAGCATGTCTGGATACATGCCGTCACCCAGGAGGAAATCCGCTGCGAGGAGACTGGCTTGCCTTTCATGCGATCGGCAACCGCTACAAACAGCTGGGTCGAACGCCGGAAGGGCTTCGTCCGCTCGATATAAAAAGCGAGGGCCCTGCAGACGTCCAGGGTGTGAAGCTGTTGCTCACGAGGTGAGGCGTGCGGCTTCGGGAAGAAGACCGGAAGGAAGATCTCCTGATTGAGGTGAAAGGCCGACACCACCTTAGGGAGGAAGGCCGGGTGTGGTCGAAGCTGCACCTTGTCTCCGTGGAAGATGGTGTATGGTGGACTAACCGTTAGGGCACGGAGCTCAGAAACTCGTCTTGCCGATGTAATTGCGACGAGGAAGGCTGTCTTCCAGGAGAGATAGAGTAGAAAGCACGTGGCCAGGGGCTCGAAGGGCGGACCCATAAGCTTGGCCAGAACGAGATTTAAATCCCAGGTCGGGGTAGGACGCCGCACCGGCGGGTACAAGCGGTCCAGGCCTTTAAGGAAGCGGGAAACCATCTGGTTGGAGAAGATGGACCGACCTCCCATGGATGGACGCAAGGCGGACACGGCTGCCAGGTGCACCTTCAAGGAGGAGACCGCGAGTCCTTGTTCTTTAAGGTACCAGAGGTAGTCCAGGATTGTAGGGATAGGGACTAGGAAGGGATTAAGGCCGCGCTGATCGCACCAGAGCGCGAAACGCTTCCATTTCGCGAGGTAGGTGGAGCGAGTGGAAGGCTTCCTGCTTTCAAGTAGGACTTGCTGTACTGCCGCCGAACAGTCCCTCTCTGCGTGGGTCAACCACGCAGGTACCAAGCTGTAAGATGGAGGGACTGTAGGTTCGGGTGGCAGAGTCTGCCGAAGTCCTGTGTGATGAGGTCCGGCCATAACGGAAGGGGAATGGGATCCCGAACAGAGAGCTCGAGCAGCAGGGTGTACCAGTGCTGCCTCGGCCAGGCCGGAGCTACGAGTATTACGTGGGCCCTGTCCCTCCGAAGCTTGAGTAGCACCCGGTGTATGAGCGGGAACGGAGGGAAGGCGTAGCGGAGGTGATCCGTCCAGGAGCAGAGGAATGCGTCCAACAGGGAGCCTGGGGAGCGACCCTGGTACGAACAAAACAGGTGGCACTTCCTGTTCTCCTTGGAGGCAAACAGGTCTATCTGTGGAAACCCCCACCTCCGGAAAATTGTGTGTACCACATCCGGACGAAGAGACCACTCGTGGGAGAGGAACGACCTGCTGAGATGGTCGGCCAGCGTGTTCTGCACTCCTGGAAGAAAGGACGCTTCCAGGCGAATCGAGTGAGTCACGCAGAAGTCCCACAGGAGCATCGCTTCCTTGCAGAGCAGGGAGGAGCGGGCTCCGCCCTGCTTGTTCACATAGAACATGGCCGTTGTGTTGTCCGTGAACACCGCCACGCAGCGGCCTTGCAGATGGGCGCGGAAGGCGAGACACGCCAAGCGGATCGCTCGCAGCTCCCGGACGTTGATGTGGAGGGAGAGCTCTTGGGGCGACCAGAGACCCTGGGTGTGAAGGTCACCCAGGTGAGCCCCCCATCCCAACGCTGAGGCATCTGTGGTCAGGGTGACGGATGGGCGAGGAGGGCGGAACGGGACTCCTGCACACACGACCTCTGGGTCCAGCCACCAGCTGAGCGAATCGAGGGTTGGCTTCGTGACCGTGACCACCATGTCTATGGGGTCGCGATGCGGGCGGTACATCAACGCTAGCCAAGATTGAAATGGGCGAAGGCGCAGCCTGGCGTAAGTGGTCACGAATGTGCAGGACGCCATGTGGCCCAGGAGGCGTAGGCAGGACTGAACCGTCGTCGTGGGAAAGGTGTGTAGGTCCCGGATGATGGAGACCATTGTCTGGTGCCGAGATCGAGGGAGGCAGGCCCTGGCCAAACTGGAGTCGAGGACCGCTCCGATGAACTCCACTCGTTGCGATGGAGTTAAAGTGGACTTCTCGGCATTGATGAGAAGGCCCAGGAACCGAAATAGGGATAGTATTTCTGTCATCTGGTCCATTACCAGCTGTTGGGATGTCCCGCGAACCAGCCAGTTGTCGAGATACGGGTAGACGTGTATGCGACGACGGCGGAGGGCTGCGGCAACCACTGCCATGCACTTGGTAAAGACCCTTGGCGCGGTGGACAGGCTGAAGGGTAGCACCGCAAACTGGTAGTGCGCGCTGTTGACCACGAAGCGCAGGTAGCGTCGATGGGGAGGGTAAATCGCGACATGGAAGTAGGCGTCCTTCATATCGAGGGCGGCAAACCAGTCTCCCGGATCCAGGGAGGGAATGATGGTCCCCAGGGTGACCATGCGAAACTTGAGCTTGAGCAGGTACCTGTTGAGCTCCCGGAGGTCTAGTATGGGTCGGAGACCTCCTTTCGCCTTGGGGATGAGAAAATATCGGGAATAAAATCCCCTGTCCCGCATGTCGTGCGGCACTTCCTCTATGGCACCCAAGCTCAACAGAGTCTCGACCTCTTGTAGGAGGAATTGCTCATGAGAGGGGTCCCTGAAGAGGGACGGGGAAGGTGGGTGGGAAGGAGGGGGCGAAACAAACTGAAGGCGGTAACCATACTGGATAGTACGAAGGACCCAGTTGTCCGATGTTATTTGGGACCACGCCGGAAGGAAGTGGGAAAGGCGGTTGTAAAATAATGGGGTAGGATCCGGGAAAGAGACTGATGGGCCGTCCTCGGGCGTCCCATCAAAAGGCCTGTTTGGGCCCTTGAGGGGCCTTGGAAGGGGCCTGGGCCTGGTTGCGTCTGTTGCCCGATGGTCTACAGTGGTTCAAGTTTGCACGCCGACTATTATACGGCCTTGACCTGGCCTGGGTAAAGGGCCGGTAGGGCTGCCGCCGGAATGACCTCCTCTGGGTAGCCGGTGTGTGGATACCCAAGGTGCGAATGGCAATTCGACCATCTTTGAGGGTCTGAATTCTGGAGTCCGTTTTCTCCGAGAAGAGACCCTGAGTGTCGAACGGGAGGTCTTGTAGGGTGTACTGCACCTCAGGCGGCAAGGTGGAGGTCTGCAGCCAGGAGATACGCCTCATGGTCACACCAGAGGCCAGGGTTCTGGCTCCTGAGTCCGCCGAGTCCAGAGCGGCCTGGATGGAGGACCGGGCTTTTCTGCCTTCTTCCAAGAGGGCCAAGAACTCTTGACGTGAGGCTGTTGGGATCAGCTCCAAAAATTTCGCCAGGGACACCAAGCTGTCAAAGGTGTAACGAGCGAGAAGAGCCATCTGGTTGGCAATCCGGAGCTGGAGGCCACCCACCGAATAGACCTTCCGGCCCAACATGTCCATGCGCCGTGCGTCTTTGGATTTTGGTGCCGGAGCGGGCTGCCCATGCCTCTTCCGGTCATTTACGGACTGTACCACGAGGGAGTCCGGAGTCGGGTGCGTATAGAGGTACTCGTATCCGGTGGGCGGGACTGAGTACTTGCGCTCCATGCCACGCGCGGTGGGAGGGACGGACGCCAGTGACTGCCAGATGGTAGTGGCATTCCGCTGTATGGTGCGGATGAAGGGCAAGGCCACCCGCATCGGGGCCTCAGCTCCAATGATGTTGGTCACCGGGTCGTCATCCTCTGGGACCTCCGCCACGGGGAGGTCGATAGCCTTTGCCACCCGGCAAAGAAGGTCTTGGTGGGCCCGCAAGTCAATAGGAGGGGGGTCTGCTGTAGAAGCCCCCGCCACCGCCTCCTCCGGCGAGGATGATGAGGACAGCCCCTGGACCACCGCTTCTGGAGCTGGTTCTTCCAGGGGGTGTAAAGCCGCCTCGGACCCTGGATGCTCTGCGGGACCAGGTGGCGACGGGGCCTCACCCGGTGGTGATGGGGGCGGTCTGCTCACCGTGGCTTCCGGGGCCCTATGTTCGGTGCCCACATGCCTTGGGGGAAAGGGGAGTCCTTGAGGCTCATGGTAGGCCCAGGGGACCCAAAAACCCCACTGCTGCGGTCCATGGTCCTGGCCTTGGGGGTCGGCCCGGAGATCTCTCCCGCTGCCCGCCTGAGAGGCGACTGAGGGCTGACGAGAAGGCCAAGGTGGGGCAGAGGCGCTGAAAGATTGCGCCGTGGATACCGGCAGTATGTCCCTGGGCGGTGCCGAGTATCGGTGACGGTCATCGCGGTGCCGGGACGGAGAGCGGGACCAGCGACTGTTGCGGTGCCGGGAGCTCGACCGGTGCCGGGAGCTCGACCGTGACCTCGACCGACGGCGTCGGGAGCGGCTTCGGGAGTCGCGGTGCCGGGAACGGTACCGGGATCCGGACGTCCCTCGGTTCTGACGGTCGGGTGATCGGGACCGGGAGTGTCTCCGGGAGTGCGACCGGTACCGCGATGTTGAGCGGTACCAGGACTGCGACCGGTGCCGAGACGGGGAGCGGTACCGCGATGGTGAACGGTGCCGGGACCTGGATCGGCGTAGCGGTGACCGTCTGCGGGACCGGGACCGGGACCGGGACCGTCGTCTATCTCGTTCGTCAGGGGGAGGCGGCCGCATCATCGCCGGCTTGCCCACTGACTGAACGGCCCGCACCGGCGGTGCCGGGGGCCGGAGGCTCGGTGCCTCTGTGAGCTCGATGAGCTCTCTCGCCGTCGAGAAGGTCTCGGGCGTCGACAGGAGCTGTAGCTCAACCGCGGTTGGCACCGGGGAGCAGGGTGGTACCGGACTCAACGGCTCTTGCGGCGCCGGAGTCGACGGTACCGTGCATGGTTTGTGCACTGCCGCAGCCGGTACCGGAGGCGCCGGTGGTGGCTGGGCAAGCGGTCCCGGAGCATGCGGCTTAGCGGCCGTCTGCGCCGTCTTCCGTTTCCTCGCTGGAGAGAGGGAACGGTGCCGGGATGCCGGTGCCGGTTGTGGAGCTCGAGTAGCTTCGGTACCGGAGCGGCTCGGGGCCGCAGGTGCGCTGCGCGCCGATGACGACTTCGGTGCCACTGGGGTCGGCGCAGGAGGTTGAAGTGTCGCCTCCATAAGGAGCTGCTTTAGGCGAGTGTCCCGCTCCTTTCTAGTTCTCGGCTTAAACGCCGTGCAGATGGGACACTTATCTGGATGATGGGTCTCCCCGAGGCAGCGCAGGCAGGAGTCATGCGGGTCCCCGACAGGCATGTGCCGCTGGCAAGCCGCACAGGGCTTAAACCCCGGTGCCTTGGGCATGAGCCCGCACCAGTTGTGGAAGAAGAGGGGCTAAACCCCCCTAATTCCCTTACTATACTATATCTAACTAAACTTATTCAACTAATCTAACAACTAAATTAACTTAACCAACTATGAACACGTAGGAAATAGAGAAACGCTAGGGCTGTGGAGGTAAAGGAGCACTCCATTGTTCCAACTGGCCGTCACGGGCGGTAAGAAGGAACTGAGGAGCGGACGGGCCGGCTGGGGTATATATCCAGTGCCATAGCGGTGCCACTCCAGGGGGCGCCCAGCCGGCCCGCCGGAGTTGCTAGGGTAAAAATGTTCCGAAGAGCCGTGCACGCACGGCGCGCACACCTACATGGAATGCATAGGAGCAATCACTCGAAGAAGAACTGAGTGGTTTCACAAGGCCTCTGGGCAGTTGAGAGGTGGTTCCAATCTACTTCCTCCCCAAAAAAGTGACCAATCTTTTTTTAGAAGCTAAACTATCTTTCTGCTTCTGTAGTTATAGGTGCCACTGCATACTGCAAAGGAGCAGACACAGACAAGCAGAGAATTCAGCGAGCCATAGAGTTCTTACCTATGGAAATTCCATTGGTGAAAACTGAGTTTAGAATGTGGTTTCTGACAGGACTGTGGGATTCTAGGACACTGTCATCCAGCAGGTGGCGCGGCTTCTCTGTTGGAAACGTTGCACTTTTACTTTCAACCACACTGAATTGACACATCATACTGGAAAGTTGGGAAAGAAAAAGCAAAAGCTTTTATGTAATCTGATAACATCCATTCACTCCCATTTTTTCCACTCAGACTTTGCCTCACCATACAATGATCATAAATGTCAATAAGTTCTTTAGTAGCATGCAGTTAAATGGGACTTCTCACATTTTCCTAGTGCTCGTACATAAGGTGCATAAAAACCTAATCAGGCTTTGGATTTAGTAGTGTGTATGGTTAACAATTGTTGTATTTGTGCAGATGGGAATTTATTACTTTTAATTTATTTGCTCTGACTCCTCACTGTACAGAGGCTGTGTAATCTAGTGATGAGAAGCATAGATAGAAGACTGCATGCTCTGCAGCTAATTCATTGCTGAATGATCCTCAGTTAATCTAATCAACGAACACTGTGTGACACTGGGCAAGTCACATGAGCTCTCTGCCACAGTCCATCCACTTGTAAAATTGGGTGAGTCTCTCTCTAACCCATACAATTCAGCTAATACAGTGCAGAAAGGCCACAACTTTTCAGAACAGTAGTGGGTGCCAAAGAGATTGTAATGTTCCTTGGATGGATCATTGAGATGTTAAAAATCTGTTATGCACATCAGACATTCACACAAATCAAAGTGGATAGTGTAAGAATGGCACTGAAGTGAGTATTGCCAATTTTTGCTGGCACTAGCAGGAAGCATGGTATCAGTCAAAACAACAGAAAAGCATTAAGACATCTTTCTGGAAAATCCTGAAGCACACAGACTAATGCCTGAATCACTCCTATAGGACTAGAAATGGGAGAGGGGCATAAGAGGAAAACTGTCTGAAATATCTAAGAACTTTCAACTGCTGGATTAATTCCTAATGATGCTTGAACTGACAGAGGATGAGACAGTGTGGAGCACCCACTTGTTTCCCAGGCTGTGACTCTTCCTGTGTCTTGGTACAGGAGGGGTTGGAAGGCTGGCTGCCATTGAGGCATCAGGACAAGTTGGTCTCCTGCTGAACCTCACAGTTGCTGACACCTCTGATGGACCTAAAAATAGAAAAAAAATAATGCTGGACTGATGCAAAAAACAGAAATTTCAGGGGCTGGTTTTGGTTATTTTCTTTGTTTTTGAGAGGGCTCAGAAATCCAGCAGACTTTCAGAAATAAGGTCTCATGATTAAACAGCCACTACCTTAAACTGAATTGTTACAGATCTCAAAAGGCAGCTGCATTTATGAAATAGCATCTCTTGCCTACTGGGTTACACCATCTGTTTCTATAAAGGATCCATCCAGTTAAAGCAAAATGGAAATGGAAGTCATCCTCAAAACATTCCTGCACATATTTTTAAACGACAGACTCCCACAAAAAGTCTTGGCCACTTACAACTGTTGGATTTGCCAACACATAACTTGCACGGCCATAAAGTCAGTTTGTGCTTCGAGGGTAAGCAGTAATGTCTAAGAAAACATATGTTCTGAATTTGGTTCGAAACCCCATCCAGCTGTAAACAGTTTGCTCATATTGACTCATAGCATGAATATCTGAGAGAAAGTGGGGACTTTTCATGTAGCTTACAGCCTGACAGATGTGTTATTTCTCAATTATTTGTGATCTTTGGGAATTTAGGAAAGTCTCACTGAAAATTATCCTCCTTCTCATTTCCCAGATTTTATCAGGGTCCATAGTCACGATGGTGACTATGCAAGACTACTCTCATCCCTCCTCCTGAATGCTGTCTGCAAGAGGCTTGCAGCGCTCTTGGCCAGGAAGCAGAGAAAAACATAGTTAGCAACTTCTTATGTCTTTGGAGGTAGGTCACTGCACTTGAGGCTGTTCTTTGTTTCACAGTAAACTGTTTAGTAGTGACTTTAACACTGGTGACAGATTCTAAAGGGATGGCCTTGGAAACAGGCTGCTCAGCTTGTCCCCAGTTCAGGTACAGTACAGGCAGCAGCAGTGCACAATATTCCACAGAGAACACTTCTTGAGGGTTTGAGGAGAGCTTAGCATCTGTGGCCTTTCTGCTGAAATGGCCCCTGGGGGCCAATTGTGATGGAAATTCTGTGATATGAAAAGCCATGTCTAACTGACCAAACCTCCCCCTCTCCTCACCCTAAGTTTACAGCTGAGATGTCTTTTTGGTTTGGAGGAAAAAATTCTGGATGCCTGTATGTGCTGGAAATAGATAGATGCCTTCAGCACCCATACAGAGGAGCTTTGGTTTAAAATGCTCCTAAATTGAGGCAGAGGAACATTCCACTGCATAGTGTAAGAGTTGGAAAAAGGCTAATATCAGGAACAGCTGGGCATCTGCAACACAGACCAAACACCATGAACAGGACAGGCATAGGATTTGTTCCACAACAGTTTCTCCTGCTTTGGCCTGAGAGCTCATGGCACAGACTGTAGTGAGTCAAAGAGCAGTTGCTTCCTCAAGAAAGAACAGTGCATCCATTAATAAGAGGGAGTTGCTAACTGGAAAAGAGTTGATATAAAATAGATCCAGGACTTTTTACTGTCCAGTCCAGCCGTCAGCCTGGAGTTTTACTTTTTTACTTTAGATAGACCTTGGTGAAAGATTATTTACATTGTAATTTCTCCATATTGTAGGCTCAAAGAGGCCACCATGAGCTGTGCCATCAGTAGGAGCAAATTACAATGGCTGCTCCATGTCAGCAATGGGAAAACTGTCTGTTCAGCTTCCCAGGAGCAGTCAAGGGCACCTTTTATCCTACTCTTTAGTTGGACAAAGAAACTGCTTAGGGACAAACCAATATTGTGGAAGGAGAGAGATGACATTGGTCCTTATAACCAAAAGAGAGGAAACAAACAAACACTTTAGACATATCATTTACTGGATCATCATTTGGTGAGTACACACAAAGAGAGAATTTATCTGATTCTGTCTTAAGCCTTTTTTCCCAATGCTCTTCTGAATGAGTTCTCTGTTGTGTTTGTCCTTGCTACAATGCTGAGTTACCAAAGTTTCTATTTCACTTAACCTCTTGTAAATAACATAAGGGGTTTTATTAACTTTGGTCAAGGAAATCTCTCCCTCAGCGTACATTCTATTACAACATGCATATATGATAGTTCAACGCAATTCATAGTTGTTTAACACAAAGATGAATTCAACTTCCTTTCTGCAGATCTAGAAATCAAAAAAGATTTAGTTGTTGCTATAGTGTAGTTTCCAATTTAACAATGCAAGTCTCACGATAAAAAGTCATTTATGCATGGTTGCTATACAATAGGATCTCAAAATATAATTAAAAATCTTCCACAACTCCACAGTTCTGAGAGTCTAAGTTCTTGATAACTTTTCTTTTTTTTCTAATGTGAAAAGTCAGTTAGCTCAAAGCAATTAAATGTCTTAATCTGTAGCAATCCACTGTATGAAAAAAAAACCCAAAACAACTTTCTCTCAGAAAATGAACAGCAAGGGAAGATTCCGTCCTGAGATAGTCATGAATAAGTCATTGTGAAGTTGGTCACAGTTGTGCACTAATGTCTCAGGCAGAATGTGGCTCTAAGTATTTTAAATAACTTATAGGTTCAAGTGCTATGCCTATCAAAATGAGGAGAAAGAGATTACGTATCACATTAAATATATTTCATTACGGGTTTCTTCTGTATAGTCACACTCTTGGAAATAGTACCCTCTTAAGGCAGCAGAGGGTGCAATTCACAAGATTGTGAATAAATAGAATTCCCTGAACAAAAATATTAAGATTTAAAGTTGCAATGATTATAATTAAGGCTATGATTTAGTCATGGGTATTTTTAGTAAAAGTCATGGACAGGTCATGGGCAATAAACAAAAATTCACGGGCCTGTGACCTGTCCATGACATTTACTAAAAATACCCATGACTAAAACTTGGGGTGGGGCTCTGCTGGGTGGGTGTGCACTGGGGGGGCACTCCAGGGCTAACAGCACCAGCCGCCCAGGGTCTGCTGAGCAGCAGCTGCTCCAGCCGCCTGAGGACTGCTGCCAGGGACTGCCAGCACTGGCTGCTCCGGCCGCTTGGGGACTGCCAGCACCGGTTGCTGCTGAAGGCCACCAGCAGCAGCTGCTCTGGCCACCCTAGGGACCGCCAGCAGCCTGGGCCACCTGAGCAGAGGCTAGGGAGGCTGGCCCCGTGGCTGCTCCAGCAGCAGCCAATGCAGCTGGCTGCAGGGCCTCCCAAGTGGTTGGCTGCAGAGCCACTCCAGCAGCGTCAGGTGTGGCTGTCCCTGGGGCCACCTGAGCAGCAGGCCCCGGAGCCAGCTACTTGGGCAGCCCTAGGGTGACCAGATGTCCTGATTTTATAGGGACAGTCCTGATATTTGGGGCTTTTTCTTATATAGGCTATTACCCCCCAGCCCTGTCCCGATTTTTCACACTTGCTGTTTGGTCACCCTAGGCGGCCCTGACGTCAGCCACACTAGCCGCTGCAGAAGTCACGGAGGTTGCGAAAAGTCATGGAATCCGTGACTTCCGCAACCCCCATGACACACAAGGAGCCCTAATTATAATTCCTTTTGAGGAGACTAAAAAAGCTCTCATATCGAGCAGATATTATGACACCAAAACACTAAAAACTAAACCTGGTTAAAAAAATGGTGAAACCCTTCTTAATGTATACAAGAGGACTGGCTAACTCAGATTGGGGATAGGTTATGAAGCCTTTCACCTCTAAAGCATTTGTTCCAATCAGACTCATGTTGAGGAATAGCTGGCTTGTGGGGGAGGGTGAAAGCAGAAGGGGGATATGGGGCCTTTCATCTTAGGGCACCAGTTAAAATTTGACCATCTCATAGTGACTGACAGTCGTTGCTATTTCATCTGTCTTGTGAATATAAGAATGGCCACACTGGGTCAGACCAAAGGTCCATCCAGCCCAAAATCCTGTCTGCCGACAGTAGCCAATGCCAGGTGCCCCAGAGGGAGTGAACCTAACAGTAACAATCAAGTGATCTCTCTCCTGACATCCATCACCACCCTCTGACAAACAGAGAACAGAGACACCATTCCTTACCCATCCTGGCTAATAGCCATTAATGGACTTAACCTCCATGAATTTATCTAGTTCTCTTTTAAACCCTGTTATAGTCCTAGCCTTCACAACCGACTCAGGCAAGGAGTTCCACAGGTTGACTGTGTGAAGAAGAACTTCCTTTTATTTGTTTTAAACCTGCTGCCCATTAATTTCATTTGGTGGCCCCTAGTTCTTATATTATGGGAACAAGTAAATAACTATTCCTTATGCACTGTCTCCACACCACTCATGATTTTATATACCTCTATCATATCCCCCCCCCAGTCTCCTCTTGTCCAAGCTGAAAAGTCCTAGCCTCTTTAAATTCTCCTCATATGGGACCCATTCCAAACCCCTAATCATTTTAGTCGCCCTTCTCTGAACCTTTTCTAATGCCAGTATATCTTTTTTGAGAGGAGACCACCACATCTGTACACAGTATTCAAGATGTGGGTGTACCATGGATTTATATAAGGGGGATAAGATATTCTCCGTCTTATTCGCTATCCCCTTTTTAATGATTCCTAACATCCTGTTTGCTTTTTTGACTGCCGCTGCACACTGCGGGGATGTCTTCAGAGAACTATCCACAATGACTCCAAGATCTCTTTCCTGATTAGTTGTAGCTAAATTAGCCCCCATCATATTGTACGTATAGTTGGGGTTATTTTTTCCAATGTGCATTACTTTACATTTATCCACATTAAATTTCATTTGCCATTTTGTTGCCCAATCACTTAGTTTTGTGAGATCTTTTTGAAGTTTGTCACAGTCTGCGTTGGTCTTAACTATCTTGAGCAGTTTAATATCATCTGCAAACTTTGCCACCTCACTGTTTACCCCTTGCTCCAGATCATTTATGAATAAGTTAAATAGGATTGGTCCTTGGTCTGATCCTTGAACACCACCAGTTACCCTTCTCCATTCTGAAAATTTACCATTTATTCCTACCATTGTTCCTGGTCTTTTAGCCAGTTCTCAATCCATGAAAGGATCTTCTCTCTTATCCCATGACAACTTAATTTACATAAGAGCCTTTGGTGAGGGACCTTGTCAAAGGCTTTCTGGAAATCTAAGTACACTATGTCCACTGAATCCCCCTTGTCCACATGTGCTGACTCCTTCAAAGAACTCTAATAGATTAGTAAGACATGATTTCCCTTTACAGAAACCATATTGACTTTTGCCCAACAATTAATTTTCTTCTGTGTGTCTGATAATTTTATTCTTTTACTATTGTTTCAACTAATTTGTCCAGTACTGATGTTAGACTTACCGGTCTGTAATTGCCGGGATCACCTCTAGAGCCCTTTTTAAGTATTGGCGTTACATTATCTATCTTCCAGTCATTGGGTACAGAAGCTGATTTAAAGGACAGGTTACAAACCATAGTTAATAGTTCCTCAATTTCACATTTGAGTTCTTTCAGAACTCTTGCGTGAATGCCATCTGGTGAAAGGAGGTTATTGTCTAATTCCAGTGCCTGATGAACTGGTCCATATCACAACTGATCTCCCTAATGGTAGTATCTGTAGTGAGACTACTGAATGAACAGGAAACAGGTTATCCTGAGAGGTAAGATAGGGTGGGGGGAAGCTTGTATAGCTGCTGCAAGTGCTGCTGTAACTATTCGATGGATGAATAGAGAATTTCAGTCTCCAGCACTAAATTCAGTCAAATTTAAAAGAAAGTAATGCATATTTCCTCAAACTGTCCAGGATGCTGAGCAGAGACAAAACCCAGAAAATGCTGTTTCTTCTCCCTACAGGAAATTCCTGCTCTTCTTTTAGGAGAGGATTGACACCTCGTTAGTAGATTATTTATAGTTTCTTTTGTGGGGAGGTGGGTCAGTAGAAGTGATTCCTTTTAAATGAAACCCAAAAACTATTGCTTTTTGTGTTTGCTGTAACTAATCAGGGTCGGAACACTATTATACTTCAAGACACATGCTCATATTGGCATGCTTCTTCCTTTATACAGTATGGCTCGAAAGGCAACATTTGAGAATCAAATGCACATATTGACTTGCCTTCTGGTATTTTATTCCTTTACATACAGAAAAAAATTGGAAACTTCCAAATAAAACCCATAGAAGTCCTATTATTAATTTCTGCAGTCATTCACAATGTACAGACTGAATGTAATCAAAGCTACAAAGCCAAGATAAGTTAAATTAACTATCAAACAACAGTATAAATTCCCTGTCTGAATATGAGTTTTTCTCTTATTTATTATTTAGAAGTAATGCTTTGAGAGACGCTTTCTCCAAACATTAGTGGACCCTATTACATTCCATTATTGACATAAATAATTTAAGGATGATCAACTAGAAATATCCAGTGAAAGTAATACTGCAGGCCCTGCTTTATTGCCTGATACAAAAAACTTCTATAATGAAGATGATTATGAATATCTGTCAAACCAATATGGGTGCTGTTCACTGTACTCTAATCCCTCAGATGTTCAGTCAACTGGAGCTCATTTCAGGATTCCTATACTTGTGTGAAATACCTGGGTTTCTACTTGTAACTGAATAAAGTTAGCATCTAGTAATTTGATCCATTTTTGTCAATCATTTTAATCCTCTACAGACCATAGTTGTCTTACTGCAATGAAACTGTCTGGCGCTTTTTAGTGTACCGGTAAAAGCTACTTATACAGTACAAGCATTTAGATGAGAAAGTAATGACGGATTGGGAACCTGTTTTTGAGCAGCCTCTTCATTTGATTTGCTTATTTTTCAATAAATTATTAGAAATAATTATTGAAAGGAGAATTGAACGTTATGAATTAATGTAAAATTGCTACTGTTAATGAAATTTAGCACTGAACTTGTAAACAACTATCCTTAGTTTTCATCCATAAATGGCTAGGACCTCCATTTAACATCCTATTTTACAGATGACCCCTCCAGCAGCATAGTACACCCGGGCATAATGCTGGAACACTGAGGTCACTATTGACTTGGAAGAAAAGATATTCCCTATTGAATCACCAACATAAATTTCTGCAGAATCTGGCTTTTTCTTGGATTTTGCGGAATAAAATGCATCAGCTCTAAATTGATTCCAAATACAGATTAGTAATGATACATACATACAAATAAACAAACAAAAAAACTGAAAGAGTTTACCAAGACATTTCTAAGCTTTTAAGCCAAAAACAGCTCATAAAACTTGAACCCAATTTAAACCCAGTGCAAATCCATATCTTAAGATGCCATTTTTGACTCAGCTCCAGAAATCAATGCACCCAGCATTTATTTTATCCAGTACTGTTGTAACACAGGGCTTTGTAACTGGAAGAAAATTTCCCAAGGAAAGGTCTGCAACGTGGATCCATGAATTATTCAGTTAAATCTCACCAGCATTGTATCAATCAACAAAGCTTGGTCTTGTGAATAAAAGTCCGAATCAATGCAGAGCCCAGAAGCTGCACACATTCACTGCACACGTAGATCAGCTCTATATAAATGCATAATGCAGCTTTCTCTCCTTAGACCACTGGTAAAAGCAGCTAAAAAAAAATCATATCCACTGTATGACAGCATACCTATACTATACAAAGACACTTTTGAACCTTAACTTCATGAAAACAAAACCAATTTTTCATTGAAAGACTCAAATCCACTTTGTGCCAGTGAAAGTTAAACTGCTGCTAAATTCAAGCTTTCCAATTTCAGCTGTTGGTGTTAGTGCTATTTTAAAAAATTACAATTATATTTTTATAATGTGGAAAATATATATTTTTTACCCCAAAGGAGGAAATATTTGTATTTGCTCCAACTTTCAAAAAATGTCACCTTCAGGCAGACACAAGGCCTGTGACAGTTAACGAAAGTTTCAAGAGAATGAAAACAGCTGGCTATAATGATAATAATGGATATTATTAATTATTATTAATAATAATGCTCATGCAACCTATAGCGCTCCAGCTATAATAATGCCTGCACACAGGAGTAAGGTGTCAGACTTGTATGTGACTATTAAGAGTCTCAGTTCCCTAATACTGACCATGAGAAGTGAATCATTCTTCAGTGGAGAACTCAAGGATTTGGCTGCACAACTCTTACTAATAGTAAAGAGGGGCTTAAATTACCCTTTGAAAACAGAGCCCATTGGCCCAACTCTTATTTTCATACATGTGGACGGGTGTTCTTCACAGTGAATTTTGCAACACAGCTGCTTTTTTTGCATATGCGCAATCAGAGATGAATGCCTATGAATAGAGCTCTATGTGGATACAAAATTTGTATCTGCATCTGATCTACGATCCGCAAATATGGTCTGATATCCACATCCAGATGCAGATATCCCTGGATATAAAGTGGATATCCACAGATTTGCAGGGGTCTCTCTCTGAATTTTACATTAAAATCAGTCCATTATTATTAATCTGTACTTCAGTAGTGCATAAGCGGTTCTAACCCCATTGTGCAAGCCATTGTAAAAACACATCATAAAGAGAGATTTTCCACCAGAAAGCATCAAGGTGCTTTTTTGAAACTGACAACATGGTTGCTTTTCAACATATCATTTAAGAGCCCTAACAACAGTGCTTCCATAGAAATATCAGTGAATTTCACCATTGACAAGGGGAGCAGAGCAGACTACTGATTTGAATGTGGTACTACCCCAACCTGAAAGAGCTTTGCTGTTTTGCCTAGCCTTCAAACATGACTCTATATGTTATTCTAATCTAGTGATTAGATTACTCTCATGTGGAGGCTTGACCAATATAATTTGTTGCTTCGTTCTTCTGAAACAGTTTTTTTTTCTTCCCTGCAAATTAAAAAAAAAAAGTCTTTGGAATCCGGGGGGTGGGGGGAAGCAACCAAAAAATCTTGGGTTTGGTTGAAAAAAAAAATCTGTTGCTCAACATTACCCCCAGCAAGAGACTACTCTGTAAAAAGAATAAAGCTCATTTAATTTATTAGGGTTTATTTCAGAGTGTAGACTGCTATCCCAGACCCTGCTTGGTGTGTTGCAAATGCCTAGCCTTGTTGCTCAATAGTAAAGTTCCAGTCTCTAAATTCAGTTGAGATCAAGTGATTTTTGGTGTTTTTTTCCATTAAATGAGATCATCTGCTACTGAAAAGTCTCCTATTTATTCTCCTTGGCCCCTATCCTAGTGCATACTGTTACCATGATTGCTATTCTATCATTATGGCTTTCAGGGAGACAAAGCACTTTTAGCAGGATTTTCCAGTCACCTGGCATGGAGAAAGGCAAATTTGGTTTTCATTATTTCTCAACATCATTGTCAAGACTATGCTGACATGTACAAGAAAATAATGTATAAAACTATCAAAACATTATTAAAAAAAAACTGTTTACATTGTGTAACTTGAGAAACACAGAAGAATGTGATGAGTGCTGTTTAGAGAACTGTGGCAAGAGCATTTGGAAAAGTTTACCACATATCTTTAATATCCCAGAGGATTATACTGTTTTTTCCTTTGCATAATTTTTCCATGAATAATCTTCCAAATGTTATAAATGAATGTTGCTTTTACAACCTTTTATTAAAACACAGGGACACATACAGTCTCCAGAGGTTTAAAAAAAAAGTTATAGTCCATTAATTTTCTTCTAAAAAAAATCAACAAATAAACTAGTAAAAAATATTCAGAGAGAAGCATGAAAGGTGAGCTATTCACCACTGGCTAGGATAATAGAAAGAATACCAGAGACTTTTCAGGGAGATAATTTTCAACTTTCATGCTCCTCTCTGTATATTTTCTACTAATTTATTTGTTGATTTTTGTTTGAGGAGAAAATTAATGAACTATTTTTTTTAACTCTAGAAACTATGTGTGTTCACATGTGTGTGTGTAAGAAATAAAACTGATATTCACCAACTCTGTTTGCTAAAACTTACTGTTGACATTCAAAGCCACAGGGGCCTAGGAAAAACTTGCCAGTATGAATTTACTGTTTAGGTTTGGGTTACAGTTGAAACTTTCAAATAACATAAGTACCTACAAAACAGACTACAAGTAAGAACTTCAAAGAAGAAATCTATCTGACTGGGGAAAATATCAAAGTTGGCACAAGAAGGGTTAACTCTAGAACTGTAGCTACTGCAAAAGATTAGTTGTTCAAGTGCTTGCTCATATAGATTCTAATCAGGTGTTTGTGCGCTGAGTGCACGATCGTCGGAGAATTTTTACCCTAGCAACACCCAGTGGGTCGGCTGTGGAGCCCCCTGGAGTGGCACCTTAATGGCACTGGATATATACCCCAGCCGACCCAGTGCAGAATGGGTGGGATCTTCGCACAGTGGAAAAGGGATATTCTCTCCAGTTTTATTTCTACCCTCCCTCCCATCCTCCCTCCCCATCCCTCTTCAGGGACCCCTCTCACGAGCAACTCCTTATACAGGAGGTCCAAACGCTCCGTCCTTGGGAGCAATCAAGGAGGTTCCAAGGGAGCTAAGGGGCAGGGGTTTTTACTCCTGCTACTTCCTAATCCCCCAGGCCAAGGGTGGGCTTTGACCCATCCTAGATCTGCGCGGACTCAACAAATTCATGGTAAAGTTGAAGTTCCACATGGTTTCACTGGGGACCATTATTCCTTCACTGGATCCTGGGGACTGGTATGCCGCTCTCGACATGAAGGACACGTACTTCCACATAGCAATTTACCCGCCGCACAGGCGCTTCCTCCGCTTTGTGGTCAATCATGAACACTACCAATTTGCTGTCCTTCCCTTCAGCCTGTCCACGGCCCCCAGGGTGTTCACCAAGTGTATGGCCATCGTGGCAGCCTACCTTCTTTGTCAACGAATCCAGGTGTTTCCTTATCTCGACAACTGGCTCATTCAAGGCGAAACCAAGGACCAAGTTCAATCCCATGTTCGGTTCGCCCTAAGCACGTTCCTCCGGCTGGGACTCCTGCTCAACAACGGAAAGTCGATTCTGGAACCAACCCAGAGAATAGAGTTTATTGGGGCAGTCCTGGACTCCAGACTCGCCCGTGCTCTCCTGCCGGCCGCACGCTTTCAGTCGATGGTGAGCATCATTGGCAGCCTCCTAAACTTTCCAACTTCCATGGTAAAGACATGCCTCAGCCTTCTGGGGCACATGGCTTCGTCCACTTACGTAACCAGGCATGCCAGACTTTGGTTTCGCATGCTTTAGGCCTGGTTATCAACAGTTTATCGACCAGGTCGAGACAGCCTGAGTATGGTAGTCACTGTCCCGGAATCGGTTTTGACTTGCCTCCATTAGTGACTGGACCCCACATTGGTGTGCGACGGGGTACCATTTCACACCCCACAACCCTCCTTGTACCTGGTCACAGACGCATCATCTCTGGGATGGGGTGCCCACCTCGGGGAGCTCCAAACACAGGGCCTGTGGACCACATCCTAGCTGACTCTGCATATCAATGTACAAGAACTGATGGCAATACGCCTAATGTGTCAAGCATTTCGCGAGCACCTACATGGCCGTTGTGTTGCACGCCTCACAGACAACATCACGGTCATGTTCTACATCAACAAGCAAGGGGGAGCCCGGTCATCCCCCCCATGCCAGGAGGCCATTCGCCTGTGGGAGTTCTGCATAGTCCACTCGATACATCTGATGGCATCATTTCTCCCAGGGGTCCAGAACATGCTGGCAGACCGCCTCAACAGGTCCTTCCAGCCTCACAAGCCGTCGATTCGTCCAGATATCATCCACTCCATCTTCCTGAGGTGGGGGTTTCCCCAGGTCCACCTATTCACCTCGCGCATCAATCAGAAGGGCCAAGAGTTCGGTTCTCTCCAGGGGCGCTCTCAGGGTTCCCTATCGGATGCTTTCCTACTTCTGTGGAAAGACCAGCTTTTCTACGCCTTCCCTCCATTCCCATTGGTCCACAGGGTCATACTCAAGCTGTGCAAGGACAAGGCATGCATGATTCTGGTCGCCCCAGCATGGCCCAGGTAGCACTGATACACCACACTCCTGGAGTTGTCGGTAGAGCCTCCGATCACGCTCCCACTGTGGCTGAACCTGATCTCACAGGACCACGGATGACTCTGTCACCCCGACCTGCAATCGCTCCACCTTACAGCGTGGATGCTGCATGGCTAACTCAGTCAGAGTTACTCTGCTCACAATCGCTGCAGCAGGTTCTGTTAGGCAGCAGGAAACCCTCGGCTCGAGCCACGTACCTGGCTAAATGGAGGTGTTTCTCCTGTTGGTGCAAGCAGCGTGACACACTCCTGTTGCAGGCATCGATACCTCTCATCCTAGACTATCTCCTATCCCTAAAGCTGCAGGGCCTGGCGATATCATCTGTCAGAGTGCACCTGGCAGCCATCTCGGCTTTCCATCCAGGAGAACGTGCTTCCTCCGTCTTCTCCAACATTAGATTTCTGAAGGATTTAGATCGCCTCTACCCACAAGTGCGACAACCGGTTCTGGCATGGGACCTTAACCTGGTCCTCTTCAGGCTCACGGGACCCCCGTTCGAGCCAATGGCCACCTGCTCACTCCTTTACCTGTCTTGGAAGTCAGCCTTCCTTGTAGCCATCACTTCAGCGAGACGCGTATCTGAAATCAGAGCCCTCACATCGGAGCCGCTATATACTGTTTCCCATAAAGACAAGATGCAGCTTCGCCCCCACCCTGCCTTTCTCCCCAAGGTGGTATCAGCTTTTCATGTGAATCAGGACATTTTTCTCCCGGTCTTTCATCCGAAGCCACACACTATGCGGCAGGATCAACGTATGCACTCTCTGGACGTTCGTAGGGCCCTCGCATTCTATATCAAGCGTACTAAGCCGTTTAGGAAAACGACCCAGCTCTTCGTTGCAGTGGCCGACCAGATGAAAGGCCTACCGGTCTCCTTGCAACGCATCTCCTCTTGGATCACGGCCTGTATCCATGCTTGCTACGACTTGGCCGGTGTCCCGACCCCACGCCTCACCACCCACTCCACGAGGGCCCAAGCCTCATCGGCCGCTTTCCTGGCCCAGGTTCCAATTCACGAGATCTGTAGAGCTGCGGATTGGTCATCGGTACATACCTTTGCCGCTCACTATGCATTAGTTCAGCAGTCTAGAGACGATGCCACATTTGGTTCAGCGGTTTCTGCACTCAGCAATGTCTCACTCCGACCCCACCGCCTAGGTAAGGCTTGGGAGTCACTTAATTGGAATCGATATGAGCAAGCACTCAGAGAAGAAAAAACGGTTACTCACCTTTGTAACTGTTGTTCTTTGAGATGTGTTGCTCATATCCATTCCAATTTGATTAATTGTAACATAATTTTTTAATCTTATGTCATGTGTGTGCAGGGAATAAAGAAGGTGCTATTTGCTTTTGCCGTAAGATCCCTTTTATTCTGATAATGGAATTGTTCTGGAGGAATACTGTATAGGATAAAAAGCATAGTAGCTTCAAACCCAAAAGCGGTAAATCATGTGGAAACTTCACTATTTCCCCCCCTTTTTAGGTTTAGTAATTGCCATAGAGGATCAGATCACTAGTCCACCTAACCTGGTACTCTCTCTCAGACAGTGGCTAGTCCTAGGTACTCCACAGGAAGGTGCCAGGACTTAGTGATAATTAAAGTCTTGAGTTTGTTCTAACACATCTAGTTTTGATGTCTCAATCTCTAACATTTCCTCATTTAAAAAAAAAATCTGAAATGAGTAATCTGCTCCTGGGTGAAGTGATTGTCCAGTGACTGGGTATATAATGAAGGTTACCCTTATATGCCATCACAAGGCATATGCTTCATTGCCATCCTCTCCCTTGACACTAATGTGTTCTTCTGCATCGTCAGCCTGTGAAGACTTTGCTGTGACCCTGACCTGGAGGTTTAGGGGTTACTCTGACCTACCCAAGGTGTGACCCCCAAGACTAGTAGTGGGCAGGAATGTCTCACTCTTCCGATAGGTCTGCCCACTGCCCAAAATAAAGAGTATAGCAGTAGGAATACACTACAAACCACCTGACCAGGAGGGTGATAGTGATTGTGAAATGCTCAGGGAGATTAGAGAGGCTAAGAAAAACCAATAACAATCGGGGATTTCAACTATCCACATATTGACTGGGAACATAGCACCTCAGGATGGGATGCAGAGATCAAATTTCTAGACACCATTAATGACTGTTTCTTGGAGCAGTTAGTCCTGGAACCCACATGGGGAGAGGCAATTCTTAATTTAGTCTTAAGTAGCACTCAGGATCTGGTCCAAGATGTGAATTTAGCTGAATCACTTGGTAATATCAACTATAACGTAATTACATTTAACATCCTCATGGGGGGGGGGGGAATACAAAATAAACAAAACAACCCACCTCATTAGCATTTAACTACACAAAAATAAGTAGGCCAGTTAATAGAAATTAAAAGGAACAATCACAAGAGTGTAATGCTTGCAAGCTGCATGGAAACTTTTTAAAGACACCATAATAGAGACTCAAATTATATGTCTATTCCCTCCCCCACCAAAAAAAAAAGGACCCAAAATAAACCCACCACCAGAGCTAAACAACAAAGTAAAAGAGGCAGTTAGAGACCAAAAGACATCTTTGAAAAATTGGAAGTCAAATCCTGCTGAAGACTATGGAAAGAAACATACACTCTGACAAGTCAAATGTAAAAGTATAATTAGGCAGGCCAAAAAAGAATTCGAAGAGCAACTAGCAAAAGACACAAAAACTAACAGCACATTTTTTTAAAGTACATCAGAAGCAGGAAGTGTGCCAACCAGTCAGTGGGGCAACTCGACAATTGCGTTGCTAAAGGAGCACTCAAGGAAGACAAGGCCATTGTGGAAAAGCTAAATGAATTTTTTTATTGGTCTTCCCTGCAGAGGATGTGAAGGAGATTCCCACACCTGAGCCATTCTTTTTAGGTAACAAATCTGAGGAACTGTCCCAAACTGAAGTGTCAATGGAGGACGTTTTGGAACAAATTGATAAAAAGTAATAAGTCACCAGGACCAATTGGTATCCACCCAAAAGTTTTGAAGGAACTCAAAATATGAAATTTCAGAACTACTAACTGTGGTATGTAACCTATTGCTTAAATCAGCCTTTTACCAGATGACTGGCAGATCGCTACAGTAACACTAATTTTTAAAAAAGGCACCAGAGACAATCCTGACAATTACAAACCAGTAAGCCTAACTTCAGTACCAGGCAAACTGATTGAAACTATAGTAAAGAACAGAATGATCAGACACATAGATGAACACAATATGTTGAGGAAGAGTCAAGGTGGCTTTTGTAAAGGGAAATCATGCCTCACCAATCTACTAGAATTCTTTGAGAGGGTCAACAAACACATGTGCAAGGGTTATCCAGTGGATATACACCTCTACCCCGATATAACGCGACCCGATATAACACAAATTCAGATATAACGCAGTAAAGCAGCACTGGGGGGGGAGGGGCTGCACGCTCCGGTAGATCAAAGCAAGTTCGATATAACACGGTTTCACCTATAACATGGTAAGATTTTTTGGCTCCCGAGGAAAGCGTTATATCGGGGTAGAGGTGTAGTACTTGGACTTTCACAAAGCCTTTGACAGGTCCCTCCCCAAAAACTCTTAAGCAAAGTAGGAAGCCATGGGATAAGAGGGAAGGCCAGAGGATCAGTTACTGGTTAAAAGATAGGAAACAAAAGGTAGGAATAAATGCTCAGTTTTCATGGTGGAGAGACGTAAATAGAGGGGACCCTCCAGGGATCTGTATGAGGACTAGTGCTGTTCAACATATTCAACGTTGATCTGGAAAAAGGGGTAAACAGTGAGGTGACAAAGTCTGTAGATGATACAAAATAACTCAAGGTATTTAAGTCCAAAGTGGACTGTGAAGAGTTACAAAGGGATCTCACTAAACTGGGAGACTGGACAACAAAATGGTAGATGAAATTCAGTGTTGATAAATGCAAAGTATTATACATTGGAAAACAATCATAACTATACACAAAAAATGATTGGGCCTAAATTAGTTGTTAGCACTAAAGAAAGAGATCTTGGAGTCATTATGGCTAGTTCGCTGGAAACATCTGCTCAATGTGCAATGGCAGTCAAAAAAGCTATGTAAGAAAGGGACAGATAAGACAGGAAATATCATAATGACACTATATAAATCCACGATATGCCCACACCTTGAATACTGTGTGCAGTTTTGGTCATTCCATCTCCAAAAAGATACATTAGAATTGGAAAAAGTACAGAGAAGGGCAACAAAAATGATTAAGGGTATGGAACAGCTTCCATATGAGGAGAGATTAAAAAGACCGAGACTGTTCAGCTTACAAAAGAGACGATTGAGGGGGATATGCTAGCGGTCTATAAAATCATGGATGATGTGGAGAAAGTGAATAAGGAAGTGTTATTTATCCCTTGACATAACACACAAACCAAGGGGATCACCCAATGAAATGAACAGGCATCAGGTTTAAAGCAAACATAAGGACATACGTCTTCACACAACGCAGTCAGCCTGTCGAACTCATTGTCAGGGGATGTTGTGAAGGCCAAAAGTATAAATGGGTTAAAAAAATAATTAGATAAGTTGATGTAGGATAGGTACATCAATGTTTGACTGATATCTGAGGGGTGATTTATACAGTCTCTCTGAATGGGCCAAAGAGAGGAACCTGTGTTGACGTAGGAGTGCTTTGGCCTGTAGCAAGTCAAGGTCAGTCCCTATGAATTCCAGGTGCTGAACTGTAGTGAGGGTTGATTTCTGGGTATTGATCTGTGAGTCAAGTTCTGTAAAAAAACGTCTACTGTGGTTTCGGTAACCCATCGAGCCTCTGTGAAGGAGCAGACTCTGAGGAGACAATCATCCAGGTAGGGGTAGATCATGATCCCTTGGGAACATAGGTGAGCAGCCACTAATGAGAAAATCTTGGAATATGCTCTTGGGGCCGATGAAGGCCCGGAAGTGAGTACTCTGTACTAGTAGTAGTAGTGGTCTTATCCTAGGTTAAATCTGAGGAACCGTCTGTGAGAAAGTAGGATTAAGATATGAAAATAGAAGTTCTGAAGGTCAAGGGCCAAAAATCAGTCTTTCTGTTCCAATGCTGGAATGATTGTTGCTAGAGTGATCATCTTGAATTTTTATGCTTTCATAAGCTTGTTGCGTGCTCTGAGGTCTAGTATGGATCTCCAACCTCTCTTCCTCTTAGGTATTAGGAAATAGTGAGAGTAAAAGCCTTTGCCCCATAGATGTTGAAATACTGACTCTACGGCTCTTAGCTGGAGAAGGCTATTTATTTCTTGTCATAGTAAACTCTTGTGAGAAGGGTCCCTGAAGAGGGACAGGGATAGGTGTTGCAGAGGGGGAAGGGAGGTAAAATGGGTGGAATACCTATTGTGAATAATTTCCAAGAACCATCGGTCTGCTCTTTTGCGTTCCCAGGTACTGCAGAACATGGCAAAATGGTAGCCAAATGGGCAAGATAGATTGATCAGCTGTAGTGGTTGACAGGTGTAATCTGTTGGCACCTTGACCAACACATCAAAATTGGTGTTTGGAGGTGGATGAGTGTGAAGTGGAAGGCTGTGTGCCTGATGGGTTTATGCTTGGGGAACTTAGATTTCTTCCTCTGAGGTCTGTAAAAGCACTGGGTTGGATATTGAGAGGTGCATGATCTGTGTTGGGGCTTCCAACTAAATTTTCTCCTTTGCCCAGGCATATAGATCCCCAATGAGCGGCGCGTGCCCCTGGAATCTTTAAGGGTATGGAGAGAGGCATCTGTTTTCTCTGCAAAGAGATTGGTGCCTTCAAAGGGAAAGACTTCAACAGTCGATTGCATCTCTTCAGGGAAGCACAAAAGGAGTAACCATGATGCATGTTGCATAACCATCACTGTGAAGGTGGACCAGACTGCAATCTTGACTGCATCGAGGGCAGACTGTAGCACTATTTTGGCCACCAGTTGTTCTTCCTGTATGATAACTTAAGTGGTTGTGCTAGGACTCTGGAAGCTGATCAACAAAGTTGCCAAGTTTTGAGTAGCTGACGTTATACTTTGTCGTTAAGACTTGATAATTGGCTATTCGAAACTGAAGCATGGCTGAGGAATAGGCTTTCCTTCCAAAGAGGTCATAGCGCTTCCAATCCCTATCATAGGGGATGGATCACATTTGGTTCTGACAACTCTGGGAGTTTATCATGTCAACAACTATGGAGTTGGGGGCATGGTGAGAAAAAATAAATTCCATCTCCCTACCTAGAACGTAATATTTTTTATCAGCCTGCTTATAAGTAGGCATCACTGATGCTGGAGTCTGCCATATGGTTTCGCAGGGTCCAGGAGAGCCTCGTTGATGGGGAAGGCTATTTTACAGGTTGAAGAAGAATGTAATATGTCCAGGAGTTTGTGATGGATGTCCTTGACTTCCTCCAAGGATATCTGTAGTGTATCTGCAACCCTTTATGCCAAGTCTTGGAAAAGCCAGAAATCATTGGCTAGGGATGGGGGAAAGGGCACATGACAGCCTCATCTGGGGAGGAGGAGGAGAGGTTGGTTCTTAGAGTCACCTCTTCCTCGATTCCACCCTCCTGCTCCGGGGGTTCCAAGGTTCTAGACACTGTAGCAGAGCAGGAACGTCTCGGGGGCTCATGAGCAAGGCTGGGAGCTTGAGAAGCATGAAGGCGATATGCAGTCCATGGTGGTGGTGGAGCTGCCTGAGGGTATACTCGAGGAGCCTCTTGATAGGGGGCACCATAGGGAGCATTGGAGGAGTAGTGAGAAATGGTCTCCTCTGGTTTGCTGTCTGACTCTTCACTCGAAAGTGGGGTTGCATGGCAGGATACTGGAGAAGACTCCCACAGTAGGAGACTCAGTGCCAAGCAATGTTCCCTCTAATTTTTTTCATCCATGTGCAGAATAAATTGTGTTATGTGCACCGAGGTATGTGCGGATGTTCGCCACCAGTAGAAAGAAAAAAAACTAGATATAATAGATATTTTAAAAAATTTACCATAGGGATAATTACTCCAGCCATGACAGGTTATGCATTTTAGAACTCACTACTCAAAGAATTAAATTTAAGAGTAACAGAAATAAAAACTATGAAATGCACAGACCAGCCAAAATGCTAAAATAAAACACTTTGAAAGAATAAAATTACAAAGAATATATGTGCATTGCAGGAAGTACCAATAAGTAACAACAATAATACAAGTATGTGTTGGGAAGTGAATGTGAAAGAAACAGAGAGAGAGAGAGAGAGAGACCGACCGTGTGAGCTGGCTGCTGGGGAAAGGGAAATCTCAGAAAAAGAAAGGCACTCAGTCACTCACCATTCACTGCAGAAGCTCCGAGTCCTGAGTCTGGCTGCGTTCCCTCTCCCCTGCTCTGTGGAGATGGGGGACACCTTGACATCAGCACCCTCTTCCCCCCGCCCCCCGCACTCTGCACAGCCAGCAGGAGGGTCCCAGGACTAGCTGCAGGATGGAGCAACATGTGGGGAGGGGCACCTGAACACATGCCGGCTGTGCAGAGCTCTGCTAATCAGCTGGGCAGCATTTGAATCTCTCCTGGGCGACCACGCAAGCATGCAGCTTATAGGGAACACAGGTGCTAAGGTCCTGGTGCTGAGAAGAGGAGACTCCAATATGTCTGATACCTGGAAGTCTCTTGAGTGCCGGAATTCTGGTGGTGCCTACTGACCTGGTGCCACTGGTGGTACAGAGAATCTCACCTGTACCTACTGCTCCAGTGCCGGATAGGGGTGTTGCTGATGGTACAGAAGGTACATTGCATACCGGTAGCGTCGTCTTATTAGAGTACCATTCAGACCTATCTTTGTCAGTTCGTACCATTGACTTGGTGCCTGTGTTCCTCAGTTCCTTCGGCATGTAAACGGTACCTGCCACTCCAGATCTTTGTGAGCTTGGGTACCGGGCTGGGATTGTCTTGGTGCCAATGGTACCAATGATACTGAGCATGATGGAGACCTTTTGCGGCTACCTCGGGGCTCACTCTGGGGACTTCCTGCTCTCTTTTTCAATGACTTAAGAGAGGGGTCCCCGGCTGATTTCTTCAACCCACAGTCCTTGGATGTTGAGGGCTGTGGGGAGACTCATGTCTGCCAAGTAATTCTTGGTGCAGGTCCAGGGAAGGTTGGAGGGTTGACTCTATGAAGATGATCTTCCGTCACAACTCCCTGTCCTTTCGAGGCCTGAGTCGGGTACCGGGCAAATTAGTCGACACAATTGATAAGAATAAAATTGTCAGACATAGAAAAACATAAACTGTTGAGCAATAGTCAACATGGTTTCTGTAAAGGGAAATCGTGTCTTACTAATCTATTAGAGTTCTTTGAAGGGGTCAACAAACATGTGGACGAGGGGGATCCAGTGGACATAGTGTACTTAAATTTCCAGAAAGCCTTTGACAAGGTCCCTCACCAAAGGCTGTTACGTAAATTAAGCTGTCATGGGATAAAAGGGAAGGTCCTTTCATGGATTGAGAACAGGTTAAAAGACAGGCGGGAGGGATAGCTCAGTGGTTTGAGCATTGGCCTGCTAAACCCAGGGTTGTGAGTTCAATCCTTGAGGAGGCCACTTAGGGATCTGGGGCAAAAAAATGCTAGTGAAGGCAGGGGGCTGGACTCGATGACCTTTCAAGGTCCCTTCCAATTCTAGGAGATTGGTATCTCTCCAATTATTGCCTTTATTACAGGGAACAAAGGGTAGGAATTAATGGTAAATTCTCAGAATGGAGAGGGGTAACTAGTGGTGTTCCCCAAGGGGCAGTCCTCGGACCAAACCTATTCAACTTATTCATAAATGTTCTGGAGAAAGGGGTAAACAGTGAGGTGGCAAAGTTTGCAGATGATACTAAACTACTCAAGATAGTTAAGACCAAAGCAGATTGTGAAGAACTTC